>NC_044989.1:104739971-105039971 GCF_008728515.1 Papio anubis
GGATTCTTACTCGGAGCACATTTTAAAAGAAGATACAGTACTTTATCTTGGGAAAATGTGCTTTCAGACCACATCACCTCCTTCCACATTTTTGTGCCTTGGCTCAGGCTCCTTCCTTCCCTGTCCCATGTGTCTCTCAAGCTCATTCCTCAAGCTCCAGCATCACTTCTTGGAGGCTTCTCCTGGCCCCTTAAGACAGAATTACCAACTCCTTCACCAGCATCCACAGCTGCTGCTACAACACAGAAGCCAGGGTGGGCACAGCACAGGGAATGTGGGGGTGGATTTTGAAGGTAAAGGGAGAGATGTTTTTAAGAGTTTGGCATTGATTTTAATGTGGTTCAGATAAAAAATATACTTAGCACATCAAACTCAAGATTTCACAGACAGTATTGCTTAGGACCAGGCTTAGTTTAAAAAGTAATTTAAGCTGGACCAGGCAAGGTGGCTCATGCCTATAATCCCAGGACTGTGGGAGGCCAAGGTGGGCAAATCACCTGAGGTCAGGAGTTCGAGACCAGCCTGGCCAAAATGGTGAAACCCCATCTCTACTAAAAATACAAAAATTAGCTACTTGGGAGGCCGAGGCTGGAGAATCGCTTGAACCTGGAAGACAGAGTGAGCCGAGATGGCACCACTGCCCTTCAGCCTGGGCGACAGGGCGACACTCCATCTCAAAAAAAAAAAAAAAAAGTAATTTAAGCTTTGGAGAAAGTAAGTAGTGGGTACATCTTCAAGCTGAAGACAACCTACCATTTCCATCATGGAGGTTTCTCCAAGGGCTGAATGACCTGCCTGTCCCTCTTACAGTTTCCCTCCAGGCTCTCTGCTGTTTCCTGGGCAGCCCCAACACCCCTTCAGGGTATTTTCACCCGCGGCCCCCTGCTGCCCCACCAGAGCATTGCCAGTGGCCCCTGATGGAAGGCTTCTGCCAACTGCCTGGTAGCACATTGGCTGCCCCAGCACAGCCAGTGCTCGACCTCAAGGGGCCAGAGGACAAAGCCACAGCCCAGTCCTAGGCCCCAGGGTGACAGCACGCAGCCCAGGAATGCTGAGCTGAGCCTTGGCCCTCTGAAAGCATCCAGGAACAAAGCCAATCAACTATACCCAACTCACACCACAGTCGAACCCTCAAGGGAAATAAAGAACATAAAAACAAAAAGGCCCATCCAAAGGATGGCAACTTAAAAGGATGAAGACACATCAGCCTTCACAGGTGAGAAAAAACCAGTGCAAGAATTTGGGAAACTCTCAGTCTAGAGCATCCTCTTATCTCCAAGCAATTGTACTAGCTCTTCAGCAGTGGTTCTTAACCGGATTGAAGTGGCTGAAATAACACTGAATTCAGGATCTGGATGTCAAGAAAGCTCATAAAGATACAGGAGAAGGTGGAAACCCAATCCAAGGAGAACAGTAAAATGATCCAAGAATTGGATGACATCGCCATATTAAGAAAGAACCAAACTGAACTTTTGGAACTGAACAATTCACTACAGAAATATCATAATACCATTAAAATCATTAACAACAAAATAGACCGAGCTGGGGAAAGAACTTCAAAGTTGAAGAACCACTCCTTTGAATCAATGTAGGCAGACAAAAGTAAAGAAAAGGGGCCAGGCATGGTGCCTTACACCTGTAATCTGAGGCATGAGGTCGAGGCCAAGGCAGGTGGGAGGCCCAGGCAGGCGGATTGCTTGAGCTTAGGAGTTCAAGACCAACCTGGGCAACATGGCGAGACCCTGTCTGCAAAAAATACAAAAATCAGCTGGGTGCGGTGGCACACGCCTGTGGCCCCAACTACTTGGGGGCTTGAGGTGGGAGGATTGCTTGGACCTCGGAGGTCAAGGCTGCAGTGAGCCATGATCACACCACTGCACTCCAGCCTCGGTGATAGAACAAGAACGTGTCTCAAAAGAAAAAAAGAATTTTAAAAAATGAAGGAAACCTCTGAGACATATGAGATTATGTAAAGAGACCAAACTTTTTCAGGCATTCCTGAAAGAGAAGGAGGGTAAACAACTGGAAGACATATTCGAGGATAGGGTCTACAAAAATTTTCTCAAAAAAAAAAAAAGTACCAAAAAAAAGTAATTTAAGTTTTCTAAATATTAGGAAACAGTAGTCCAGGTGGTGCATGGATGTACATGGACATGAACAAATACCCATAAATGGACGTGATGGGACATGTGTCTCCAACAGACTTTGAGCTCCATGTGGCTGGCCAGGGTCTGCACAGGGCCTGACATGTAGGAGACATGAGACTCAGGTGCTGACCTGCTGGGAGTAAAGGACTCTGGTCAGAGGTGGTGCTCATTCTCCTATCTGCAAATGCTGCCCCTATTCCTAATGCTTCTCTCAGATAATGGCAGTTGGCTCTTGGCTTTCAGCTCATCTCTGTCATATTGTTTTTTCCCTTTATTTTCAAAGCAAAACAAAGTGGTAATGTGCAAAGGTTTTTATCTCTCATCAAGAGCTTTCTGCACTAATTTCTAACGGATCAAAAACTTCCTTCCTCGGCCATGACTTTTATCACCCTACCAACGCCAAAAGAAAACCCCCGGCCTAATAAGGGCTTGGCTCAGCTGCATCATTGCCAAGTAGCACAAGTCTCTCTCCACGCCGCACTCCTCGATGTGATGTCAGCACCGTGTCACAGGACTGTGCATTGAGGGAACTCTGACTTACATTGTATACTCTGCCATCTTCTGCTCTGTAGAACTGTGGAAACAGACCATCAGCATACCGAGAAGCCACAAGTCTCCCCAGAGACGCCACATAATCTGCATTTTTATAAAGAAAAACAATCAAAACAGTAGTACATGAGTGAACCTTCTTATTTTGAAATGTTTTTCTCTGACACCATTCAAATTATATCTTGTGCTATCAATAATCTGTGATGCTTTCTATTCTGTTCTAAATCATGAAGTATTTCTAGGTGCTGTGATAAACATAACTGTCTATGGCATTGTAATCTTTTTATTATTATTATACTTTAAGTTCTAGGGTACATGTGCACAACGTGCAGGTTTGTTACATATGTATACATGTGCCATGTTGGTGTGCTGCACCCATTAACTCGTCATTTACATTATGTATATCTCCTAATGCTATCCCTCCCCGAGCCCCCCACCCCCCGACAGGCCCTGGTGTGTGATGTTCCCCATCCTGTGTCCAAGTGTTCTCATTGTTCAATTCCCACCTATGAGTGAGAACAGCATTTTAATCTTTTAATGCATGAATAAACAGGAAGAATAGGATTTGTGTCCTAGTGTCCTTGTACTTTGGTCCAGAATAATTACAGCAGAGGTTTTAAAAAAAAAAAAAGCAACATAGAAATTATTTTAATTCCTGAAAGTTATTCATGACTTGGACTTAGTTTTCAGGGTTTTTAAAATTTCACTTAGATATTTCCTACTGTACTCTCAACTGGAGGGTCAGAATTAAATCACTGAAATAAAGCCAGCCGGTAATAGATTCAGAATTGCCATACAGAATGTCAGAACTACAAGATTTTCTTCTCATCAGATCATATGCTCAGCTGTTCAAATATCTGTTGCATAAACCCTTATTGGGTGCCTACCATGTACTAGGCATGTTTACAGGATGGGAATACAATTGTTACCTACAACACAGTCCTACTCCTTCATGGAACTCTCAGAAGGCTACGGAGAGGCTTCAAAGACTGACTAGGATTTGGCAGGACAGAAAATGAGGTAAGTCTTCACAGAGATGTTCTTAATCTGATGATTATTTTATTGTAATTTTAATTATTGTTTTTAAGTCCCAAAGGTGGGAGACAGAATGGTGGTACTTATGGTGCCGGTACTTCCTTCCCTCTGCCTTACTAGGGAGGCAGGATAACAGCCTCCTCTGGAAATCTAAAAAGACCAAGGCTGAATTTTATAGACAACCTGGCCAGGCTTGCTCCCCAATCACAAGGGCTGATTTCAAGTCTTGAAGTGCAACCTTCACAATAGTAAGGAGTAAAGAGTAAAGAATAGACACTTGAATTCCATCAGCAATAATCTCACTCAACAGACCTCTCCAGCTCTAAAATTTGTGTTTCCAAGATTCACCTTCTTAGCTGACATTGATGAAGTGAGTAAATATCACTAGCATTCTCTGTTTACCTAAGACATTTATCTGGAGTTGGGAGAGGAAGCTGTTTTTTGAGGCTTGAAGGAAATAAGTCTATGGAAGGCTTCATAAGCTGTATTGGGAATTGAAATGCAAGGCATTGTGAGTTCTGCATCCAATAACAGTGGAGTAGATTGTATTGGCTAACCTTCACACAGAAAAATATTATAAATTCTGGACAAAATATAAAAGGAGCTATTTGTAGGCATTAGAGAGCAATCTAGAACATGCAGAAACTGGAATTACAATCATCCTAAAAAGGAGGACATTTTTAAGGTGAGATTTGTATATATTTAGCAGGAAAGAGAGAGAGTTTGGAGTTTGAGTCCAGCCAACTTAACTGCCTACTAGAATGAAAATCAGCTCTCCATCTATCAACTGATAAATGGATAAGAAAATCATGGTACATCCATACAATGGAATACATACGGCTGCAAAAAGGAATGAAGCATTGGTGCTAGTTACAACATGGATGAACCTTAAAAACATTAAGCTAGGTAAAAGAAACCAGTCACAAAAGACCACATATTATAAATTCTATTTAAATGAAATGCTCAGAACAAGGAAATCTATAGAGACAATTTAGGGGTAGGAAAGTGTAGAGCTAAGAAGTACAGAGTTTCTTTTTGAGGTGATAAAAACATTCTAAATAGTTGCGCATATCCGTGAATACACTAAAACCACTGAATTGTAGGTAGGTAAATTATAGCTCAATAAAGCTGTTATAAATAATATATACATACCAATTTTTGTAAGAATAAAAATCACTTCTCCTAGAAGAAGGATTATACAGTTGATCCTTGAATAACATAGCTTTGAACTGCATGGGTCTACTTATATGCAGATTTTTTTTCAACCAAATGTGGATAAAAATACAGTATCAGTAGAATGTGAAACCCACTCATACAGAGGGCCAACTTTTCATATACGTGGGTTGCGAAGAGCCAACTGCAGGAACTGAGTATGCATGGATTTGGTATACACAGGGGGTCCTGGAACCAATCTTTTGCATATACCAAAGGAAAACTATACAACCCAAAGTCCCTACAACCATCCACATTGTCCAGCATAAAACAAAAAATAATCAGATATATAAACAAAGAGAAAAATGTGACCAATAGTCAAAAGAAAAAGCAATCAATAAAACCTACCCTGAAATGGACCAGATGTTGAAATTACAAGAAAAAGGCCTCAATATATTTTAAGTATACTGTAAACATTGTGTTTTATACATATATCTATATATATATATATAATGTTGAAGGGAAAGAAAACTGTGATCCTAATAAGTGAACAAATGGGGATCTTAGCACAGAAATTGAAAAGAAGGGAAATTTTAGAACAAAAAGTACAGTATCTGTATGGGCTTCACAGCAGATTGGAGGTACCAGAATAAAGTGTTAGTAACCTAGAATATCTGTCAAGAGAAATTACTCAATCTGATAAACAAAGAGAAAAAAAATACTGACAAAATGAACAAGAGTTTCAGTGACCTGTGGGACAATATCAAGATGCTTAGGAAACTATAACTTGAGTCTCAGAAGAAAAAGAGAGAACAGATAGGATGTAAAAATAGATTAGAAGAAATAATAGTTGCAAATTTCCAAGATTTGATTAAAAACAAACCTACAGATCCAAGAAGCTCGATAAATCCAATGCAATATATGTACAAAGAAGACCAAAAGAAGGCATATCCTACTACAAATAATAATACAATAGCTGAAAACCAAGAAAAAAAAGGAAAAATCTTAAAAGCAGTCAGAAAAAAAGGTACATTATATACATCATATAGAGGGAAAATGTTATGGATTATGTCTGATTTCTCAGATGAAAAGGTGGAAATCAGAAAACAATGGCTTGACATGTTTAAAGATCAGAAAAAAAAAACAAAAAAACTTCAACCAATAATTATAAAACCAGCAAAAGTGTTCTTCAAGAATGAAGGTAATGACTTCAAACTATTCTACAAGGACACAGTAACCAACACAGCAAGGTACTTGTAAAACACACACACACACACACACACACACACACACACACACACCCCAAACAGACATACAGACCAATGGAACAGAATACAGAACCAAAAATAAAGCCACACAACTACAGTCATAAGATCTTCAACAAAGTTGACAAAAATAAGCAATGAGGAAATGACTCCCTACTCAATAAATAGCTCTGAAATAGCTCGCTAGCTATATGCAGAAGAATGAAACTGGACTCCTACCTTTCACTATATACAAAAATTAACTGAAGATGGATTAAAAATTTAAACCTAAGATCCTAATTTAATCCTAGAAGAAAATCTAAGAAATATTATTCTGGACATAGGCCTTGGCAAATAATTTATAACTAAGTCCTCAACAGCAATTGCAACAAAAACAAAAATTGATAAGTAGGACCTAATTAAATTAAAGAGCTTCTGCTCAGCAAAAGAAACTACCAACAGAGTAAACAATTTATAGAGTAAGAGAAAATATTTGCAAATATTTATTGAAAATATGTGCAAACTATGCATCCAACAAAGATAAAATATCCAGAATCTATAAGGAAGTTAAACTATTTAGCAAGCAAAAAAACAAATAACCCCATTTAAAAATGGGCAAGAGACATGAATAGACACTTCTCAAAAGAAGACACGTAAGTGGATAAGAAACAAGAAACAAGAAAAAATGCCCAACGTTACTAATCATCAGAGAAATGCAAATCAAAACCACAATGAGATATCATTTCACACCAGTCACAATGGCTACTATTAAAAAGTCAAAAATTTACAGATGTTGGTGAGATTGTGGAGAAAAGGGAATGCTTATACACTGTTGGTGGGAATGTAAATTAGTACAACCTCTATGGAAAACAGGATGGAGATTTCTTTAAGAACTAAAATAGAACTACCCTTTGATCCCACTATTGGTTATCTATCCAATGGAAAAGAAATTATTTTATCAAAAAGACACCTCCCTTATGTGTTTATTGTAGCACTATTTTTAAAATGTGGTCTACATATATATATAGACCACATGGTGTGTATAGACTGTGGAATACTACTCATCCATTTCAAAAGATGAAATCATGTCTTTTACAGCAACATATATGGAACTGGAGGCCATTATTTTTAATGAAATAACTCAGAAACAAAGTGAAAAACCACATCCTCTCACTTTTAAGTGGCATGTAAACACGTAGACATGCAGAGAAAAATAGACACTGGAGAATCCAAAAGGTGGGGGAAGCAGGGGTTGTATTAGCCCGTTTTCACACTGTTGATAAAGACACACCCAAATACAAGCAATTTACAAAAGAAAGAGGTTTAATGGACCTACAGTTCCACGTGGCTGGGGAGCCCTCACAATCATAGTGGAAGGCAAGGAAGAGCAAGTCACGTCTTACATGGATGGCAGCATGCAAAGAGAGTTTGTGCAAAGGAACTCCTCTTCTTAAAACCATCAGATCTTGTGAGACTTATTCACTATTGCAAAAACAGCATGAGAAAGACCTGCCTCCATGATTCAATTACCTCCCACTGGGTGCCTCCCACAAACATGGGAATTGTGGGAGTTACAATTCAAGATGAGATCTGGGTAGAGACACAGCTAGACTGTATCAAGGGTGAAGGATGAAATACCGCTTATTGGGTACAACGTGCACTATTCGGATGATGGATACACTAAAAGCCCATAACACAACTGCACCTGTACACCTAAATCCAAAAATACAAATAAAATTTCAGAAATGTCCCAGTTTCAATAAAAAATCATTCATCATTCAAAAAACCAGGAAGATTATAAAAAAGACAACTGACAATATCAACACCAAGATGAGAGATGTCATAGAATGACCTAACAAGGATTTTAAAGCAACAACCATAAAAATACTTAACGGCAATTACAAACATTCTTAAAATGAATAAAAACATAGGAAGTCTCAGTAAAGAAACAGAAGATATCAGGAAGAATAAAATGGAAATATTAGAGAAAAAAATAGAGTAATCAAAATAAAAAACTCAATGGATGAACTCAACAGCAAAATGAAAAAGGAAGAATGAGTAAGCTTGGAGAACAATAAAAATTAACCAATCTAGACAAGAGGGAGAAAATAGCCTGAAAAATCTGAACAGAGCCTTACAGATATGTAGGATTATTTTTTTAAAAGATCTAATGTTAATATTATCAGAGTGCCAGAAGGAGAAGAGAAAGAGGATGGGGGGGAAAAAAGATACAAAGACATAAGCATTGAAAATTCTCCAAATTTGGCAAAAACAAAAAACATAAAGCAACAGATTCAAGAATCTGACTGAAATTCAAAGAGAATAAATGAAAATAAATTAACACCAAGGCACATCACACTCAAACATCTGAAAATAAAAGACAAACAAAAAAATATGTAAAGCACATTATCAATAGGGAAAAATCAATTCTAATGATAGTGGTTTTCTCATTAGAAACCATAGAGACCAGAAAGAACTGGCACAATATTTTTTAAGTGCTAAAAGAAAAAAGAACTATCAATCCTAAATCTTATATCTGGTGAAATTCTTCTTAATAATAAAGTAGAAATAAAGTAGAAATAAAGACATTCTCAGACAAAGAAACTAAAGGAATTTGTGGCTAGCAAAGCTACTCTTAAAGAATAAAAGAACTTCTCAGGCCGGGCGCGGTGGCTCAAGCCTGTAATCCCAGCACTTTGGGAGGCTGAGACAGGTGGATCACGAGGTCAGGAGATCGAGACCATCCTGGCTAACACGGTGAAACCCCGTCTCTACTAAAAATACAAAAAATTAGCCGGGCGTGGTGGCGGGCGCCTGTAGTCCCAGCTACTCGGAGGCTGAGGCAGGAGAATGGCGTGAACCTGGGAGGCGGAGCTTGCAGTGAGCTGAGATCGCGCCACTGCACTCCAGCCTGGGTGACACAGCGCGAGACTCCGTCTCAAAAAAAAAATAAATAAATAAAAGAACTTCTCTAAGCAGAAAGAAAATAACAAAAGAAGGAACCTTGGATGATCAGGAAAGAAGAACACAGTAAGCAAAACTATGGGCAAATAAAATGGACATTCCTTCTCCTTTTGAGTGTTACAAATGATGTTTGATTGTTGAATCAAAATTCTAGCACAGTCTAATGTAATTCTCAATGTAAGAAGATAAAATAATACATTTTATTATAAATGGGAAGGGCAAAGGGCTGTAAAGGGAAAAAAAGGTTTTTGCTCATCACTCAAACTGGTAAAATGTTGACATCAGTAGATTTTGATAATTTATGTATTCATAATGTAACACTTAGCATAATCACTAAAAAAGCCATATGAAGATATACAATAGAAAACATTATAGATAAATAAGAATAGAATACTAAAAAGTGTTTAAGTAACCCAAAAGCAGGCAGGGAAAAAAACAGACAAGCCAAAAACAGAGAAAAAGAAAACAACTAAAATGGTCAACAAGCTCTAACATATCAATAATCACATTAATTGTAAATGGTCTAACAGACCAAGTAAAAGATAGAGATTGGCAAAGAGGATTTTTTAAAAAAGGACTCAACAATATATTGTCTACAAGAAATTTGCTTCAAATATAATTATATACATAAGTTAAAAGTAAAAGGATGGAAAAAGATAGGCCATACAAATATTAATAAAAAGAAAATAGGATTGGCTATATTAGAAAAATAAACTTCAGGCCGGGCGCGGTGGCTCAAGCCTGTAATCCCAGCACTTTGGGAGGCCAAGACAGGCAGATCACGAGGTCAGGAGATCGAGACCATCCTGGCTAACACGGTGAAACCCCGTCTCTACTAAAAAGTACAAAAAAACTAGCCGGGCGCGGTGGCGGGCGCCTGTAGTCCCAGCTACCCGGGAGGCTGAGGCAGGAGAATGGCGTAAACCCAGGAGGCAGAGCTTACAGAGAGCTGAGATCCAGCCACTGCACTCCAGACTGGGCAACAGAGCGAGACTCCGTCTCAGAAAAAAAAAAAAAAAGGAAAAAAAAGAAAAATAAACTTCATAGCAAAGAATATTACTGGGGACAAAGCAGGACATTATATAATGATAAAGGTGTCAATCCACCACTAGAAAGACATAGCAATCCTAAATGTGTATGTATCACCCAATAGAACTGCAAAATATTTGTAGCAAAAAACAGAATAACTGAAAGAAGAAATAGACAAATCCACAATTATAGTTGGAAACTTCAATACTGCTTTCTCAACAACTGATAGAACAACAAGAAGAAAATCAGGAAGGATACTCAATACCATCAATGAACAGGATCTAACTGACATTTATAGAAAGCTCTATAAAACAACAGCAGAATACACATTCTTTTCAAGTATTCATGAAACATGTACAAAACAAAGCACATATTTGGCTATAAAACATCCTAAAAAATTCACAAGAACTGAAACCAAACAAGTATGTGCTCTGTCCAAGATGGAAACAAACTAGAAATCAAAAATAAATAAAAAGATAACAGGAAAATCTACAAATATTTAGAAACTAAACAATATGCATCTAAAAATTCCATAAGTCAACGAGGAAGTCTTGATAAAAATAAAAGACTTTAAGTGGAAATAATAATACAACATATAAAAATTTGTGAGATATTGCTAAAGCACTGACTGGAGGGAAATTTGCAGCACTAAATGCTTACGTAAGAAAACATAAAATCTCAAACCAATAATTGAAGCTTTCAACTGAAGAAACTAGAAAAAAGAAAAGCAAAATAAACTCAAACAAGCAAAAGGAAATAAATAATAAAGATCAAAGTAGAAATCAATGAAATTGAAAACAGAAAAACAATAGAGAAAATCAAACAAAAAAGCTGGTAATTTTTAAAGATCAATAAATTGACAACCTTCTAGCAAGATTGACAAAGATAAAAAGAGAGAAGGTATAAATTACAAATATCAAGAATAAAACAGGAAATACCACAAAAGACGCAGTAGACATCAAAATAATAATAAGGGAATACTACAAACAACTCCTCACAAATTAGACAACTTGGATGAAATGAATTAAATCCTTAGAAAACAAACTACCGCAACTCACACAATATAAAATAATTTGACTAATCCAATATCTATTCAAGAAAATTAAATTCTTGACTTAAAACTTCTTCAAAAAGGAATCTCCAGGCCTGAATAAGTTCACTGGAGAATTTTACCAAACATTTAAAGAATAATTAATATTAATTCTACACCGTATCCTGTTATTTCAACAAAAAACAAAAAATAGTAATTCTACAAAACATCTTCTACAGAATAGAAGAGGAAGGAATACGTCCCAACTCATTTTATGAAGCTAGTCTTACTGTCATACCAAAACCAGACAAAAACCATTATTTAAAAAAGAGAAAACTACAGACCAACATTCTTCAAGAATACAGATGCAAAAATTTGTAACACAATATTTGCAAATTGAATTCTGTAATGTATAATATAAAAAGACTTCTAAAACATGCTCTAGTTTATTCTGGGGATGCAAGGCTGGATTAAAAAACTTAATATAATCCATTAAAGTAACAGGCTAACAAAGAAATATCATAGGATGCTATCAATTGATGGAGAAAAAAATTGACAAAATTCACCCCCCATTAATAACAAAACTTCTCAGATTACTAGGAATATCAGGGATCTTCCACAATGTAATTTTTAAAAATCTATAGAAAACCTACAGTTAACATCATACATAGTGGTGAATGACTGAAAGTTTTCAGTGCAAGAACATCCACTCTTACCGTTGCTATTCAACATGGTGCTGGAAGTTCTAGCCAGCGTTAACAGAGCAAGAAAAGAAAACACAAGACAAATAGATCAGAAAGAAATAAGACTTTTCCTCTTTGCAGATGACATGATAGTCTACCTAGAAATCTTCTGGAATCTACAAAAAAAAAAAAAGACAAACACACACACACACAAAAAAAACTGTTAGAAGGAATAAGTGAGTTTGGCAAGATCACAAGATAGAAGGTTAACATGCAAAAGTCAGTCATATTTCTATATACTAGGAAAGAACATGTGGAAACCAAAATTTAAAATACAATTCCATTTACAACTCCTAAAAAAATAAAATACTTAGGTATAAATCTGACAAAACATGTGTAGGACTCATATACTGAAAATTTTAAGACAGCTGAGGAAAGAAATTAAATAATATGTAAATAAATGGAAAGATATTTCATATTTGTGAACTGAAAGACTCAGCATTTTTGTCAGCATAGTAAAGATATCAATTCTCCTTTAATTAATATACAGGTTTAATGCAACTCCTGTCAATATCATAGCAATATTTTTGTAGACATGAACACAGTTATTCTAAAATTTATTTGGAAAGGCAAATGAACTAGAGTAGCTAAAACAATTTTGAAAAAAAATAAAGTAGGATTTATTTATCACCCTGCCCAATTTCAAGAAATTCTGTAGTTATAGTAATCAAGACTGTATGATATTGACAGAGAAACACAGATGAATAGAACAAAATAGAGAACCTGGAAGTATAGGCACAACCAACTTTTAACAAAAATCCAAAAGCAATTCAAAGTAGGAAGGATAGTCACTTAAGTAAAATACGCTAGAGCAACTGAACATCCATAGTAAAAAAAAAAAAAAAAAAAAAAAAAAAATGAACCGTTTGCTTGTGTGTGTGTGTGTGTGTGTGTTTTTTAAGAGATAGAGTCTCACTCTATCACCTAGGCTGGAGTGAAGTGCTGTGATCATAGCTCACTGCAGCCTCGATCCCCTGGGCTTAAGCAATCCTCCTACCTCAGCCTCCCAAAGTGCTGAGATTACAAAAAAAAATGAACCTTATACAGAAACTAATTCAAAATAGATCACAGCCTAAATGTAAAATTATGAAACATTTAGAAAAAAACATAGGAGGGAGTAACATAGGAAGATCTTTGTGGTGATAAACAGTTCTCTCTCGATTGTAGTGGTGGTTACAGAAATCTACATAAGTGATAAAATTATATAGACTTGCAGACACATTGTATAAGTGTCAAATTCCTCATTTTGATATTATACTATTATTTTACAAGATATGACCATTGGGAAAACTGGGTGAAAGGTACGAGATCTTTACACTTTACAATTACTTCAGAATATAAAGTATGGATGTACAAATGGATAAACGAATGAATGAATGAATGAGCAAATAAATAAATGTGAAGGTGAAATAAAGATAATTTCAGATAAACGAAAACTGAAAAAAGCGGTCACCAGTAGACCTCCACTATAAGAAATGCTTAAAAGAAATTATTCAGGAAATAACATCAGTTGAAACCTCAAATTCTACAAGGAGGAAGAATATTGTAAGCAGTAAACATGTGGATCTTAGCAGTGTATAGTTTTTCTTCTCAGTTTCTTTAAAAAACAGATGACTTTTAAAAGCAAAAATTATGACTCTGAATTGTGAGATTTATAATACATGTAGAAATAAACTAGATTAAAACAGTAACACCAAGGACAGGAGTGAGGAGTAAGGGGAGGTATAACTGTTGAAAACTTCTTACATTTTACATGAAGTCATATGAAATCTACTTTTAGTAGACTGTAACAAGTTAAAGATGTAACAAGGAAAGCAAATTAAATGAAAAATAAAGATTATATTAAATGAAACACTAAAAAATATTCATTTAGCACCAAAGAAGGCCAAAAGGAGAAACACAGATGAAAGAAAAAGACTGGACAAATAGAAAGCAAATAGTAACATGGTAGACCTACATTTAAATATATCAATCATTACATTAAATGCATAGAATCAAACACTAGTTGCTATAGTTTGGACATTTGACCTCTAAACCTAGTGTTGAAATTTGATCCCCAATGTTGGACATGAAGCCTAATGGGAAGTGTTTGGATCATGGGGACAGATCCCTCATGAATGGCTTGGTGACATTCTCATGGGAATGAGTGAGTTCTCACTCTTAGTTCTCATGAGAACTGGTTGTTGAAAAGAGCCTGGTCCCTCTTCCGCTCTCTCTTCTGCCTCCTCTCTTGACATGTGATCTGCACACACCAGGTCTCCTTTGCCTTCTCTCACGAGTGGAAGCTTCCTGAGGCCCTCACCAGATGCAGATGCTGGCACCATGCTTCTTGTATAGCCTGAAGAACCATCAACCAAATAAACCTCTTTTCTTCAGAAATTACCCAGCCTCAGGCATGCCTTTATAGCAACACAAATGGATAAAGACACTAACTGATTTAATTAATTGGTTGAATTAATTAAAAGACATATGCAACTGCCTTAAAAACACAAACTCCAACTGTATGCTGTCTATGAGAAGCTATCTTTAATATATAAACTAAAGATATTTATCATTAAAGATTATAAACACATACACCATGTAAAACTTAAGAACAAGAAAGCTACAGTGGCTATATTAATATCAAAGTAAACACCAAAACAATGACTAATTATCTGAGATAAATATGACATATCAGAATTATTAAAATTTGTCAAGTCCTTAGAATAACATAACAATCCTAAATGTGTATGCATTTGGAACTTCAAAATATGTAAACAAAACTTACAGAACTAAGGGAGAAATGAACAAATCCAGTAGACAAAAAAAGAACTAAATATATATAATTTTTCTCCCAAGACTTTCAACCATCTTGATCTAATTAACATTTATAAATACTACCTAACAACTGTGGAATGCACACTCTTTTCAAGTGCACATGCAATGATTGCCAAGATAGATTCTGGCCATAAACAAATCTTAGTAAATTTCAAAAGATCAAAATCCTACAGACTATATTCTCTGACCTCAATGTAATTAAATTAGAAATCCAACAAAAACAAGTACTTTTAAAAGTCCTAAAATAACTGGAAATTAAACAACACATTTTTAAAAGTGTATTCAAGAAAAAAAATCACAGGGGAAAAATTTCAAAGCAATAATATTAATAGCAAAACACTACTGATTGAGATTTGTGGCATTCATCTAAAACAATGCTTAGAGGAATACTTATAATTTTAAATGGTTATATTGGAAAAGAAGAAAGGTTTAAAAATAATTACTTAAATTTATATCTTTAAAAGCAGGAAAAAGGAATGCAAATCAAGCTCAAAGTAAGCAGAAAGAAAGAAATAATGATGATTAAATCAGATACCAATGAAATAGAAGACAAAGAATTTTAAAAACCAACAAACTAAAAATTTGTTTCCTTGAAAAGGTTATTATATACTGCTAACAAGACTTAGCAAGAAAAAAATGAGAGGAAATACAAATTATCAATATCAGGAATGAAAGAGGTAACATCACTACAGATCCTACAGGTATTAAAAAAGAATCCTATGGGCATTAAAAAAGAATGCAAGAGGTGACATCACTACAGATCCTACATGCATTAAAAGGCTATCAAGGGCATATTATGATCAATGCTTTGCCAACATACTAGAAAATACTGTTGAGGAAAATACTGTTGGTGTGTACATATTAGAAAATGTTGAGGAAATTCCTTGAAAAACACAATTTTCCAAATTGGCATTATGAAACAGAATATCTGATTAGCCCTCTGTTTATTAAAGAAGTTGAATTTTTATTAATCTTTTCCCACAAACAAAACTAGGCCCAGATAAATTTCACTTGTCAGTTGTATCAAACATTTAAAGAAGAAATACCAATCATGTACAAATACCATCAGAGCATAGAGGAGGAGGAACACTTCCAAATCATTTTGAATCCAGCATAATCTTGATGCTGAAACCTGACAAAGACATTACAAGAAAAGAAAGTTACAGAGCAATATCTCTCATGAACTTAGATGAAAAAATTATTAACAAAATGTAAGAAATTGGTATTTTTGCTAACATTCATGACTGAATTAGGTTTATTTGAAATAAGAGATAAATATTCTAGTATTTTTCCTTATATGGGAATCCCACAGGATCTGACTCTGGGAGACCCTACTCAAAAGATATTTAGATGGCACAGGGCGGGCTGCAGCCCATGTGAAAAGATGTATATGTAAAAAGCACAGGCTGAACCCTGAAGAACAAGGCCTTGACATTTGAATGGGCCTCCAAATCATTCTACAACAACCACATCCCCTAGGTCTTCCTTAGTACCAGAATGGAACAAAGCTGGCAAGGAATTGGTAAATAATCTGGTTTAAAAAATGGTATTAATGGTTGCTCAATAAATATTTGTTTAATTAATTAATTGACTAATTCAGAATTACTGAGTAAAATCCTAGTAATAGAAATTTCCCTGATTGAAGGAGTATTCCTCAGGCACAATGTTACTAACATGTTGGACAGGGCAGTTCCTGCTGAATGGGCTGTCTCATACATTGTAAGACACTCAGTACTCTGGGTTCCCAGGCCTTATATTTCAATAGCATCCCATCAATACATCATGCAAAAAATATATATATATATATATTTATATATAAATACATATGTAAATATATATATAAATATGCATATATATAAATATGTTGTATATATCTTCACACATTTTCATGCTTTCTGTGGTGGGCAGCACTACTGGGAGCTAAGAACCAACATTCTTGCCAATGCATTTAGGAAAAAGCAGACCATAACACAAAGGTCACACTAGGAAAACAGTACATTTCCCCTGAAACTTCACACAGCTATTGCTTTAATCAGTGGCCTCCAAAAAGGACTTGCACATCCCAGGAGATGAACAAGACATTGGCTGGGGTATCAGTAAATACAAATAACTTCCATTTATTTTTTATTTTGGCTCTTAAAAAAGAAAGAACAGAGATGAAGGCAGAGCAAGATGGCAAAATAGGACTTTCCAGTGATTGCCCCCTACAAAAACATCAATTTAAGCAACTGTCTACACACAAAAATACCTTCACAAGAGCTAGGAAAACCAGGTGACAGATCACAGTACCTGGTTACAGCACAATATGAGGGTATAAAAGATAGCTTTACCTTACCTGCATCACCCCTACCTGTACCCCAAGAAGCACGATGCAGAAAAATACCATTACCTGGGCAAAAGACAGGGAAGAAAGAATAGGACTTTATCTTGGACCCTAATACAGGGCCTGACACAGTAAAATCCAGCAGCAGGCAGATGCACATGGCCCTTGACTGCAGGCTGGTACTTGTGGACTAAGCCTCCAGACCTACCCTGGTGCCAAACAGGAACCCACAGCTGCTGTGAGATGGATGCAAGCTCTAGCCCATATCACCACTGGCTGACGACAGTGGCCATGGGCTAAAAAAAACCCACAGTGACAGGCAGGCCTCAGATGCCATGGGCTTCAGTCATGCCTCAGGGTGGCACTAGCCTCAGTGGCCATGGACTTTGGGTATGCCCCAATACTGTATCAGCCACAGCAGCTATAAGAATCCAGCCCAGTGCTGCGCCAGCCTTGGTGGCCATAAGATTCCAACCCAGCACTGTGCCAGTCATCATGGTGGTCCTGGGCTTACGACACCCCCTAGTGTTGCAACGTCGTAGTGGTCAAATGCTTAGGGACCACACCAGATGACTTGCCCAGAATCTCTGGACAGGCTTACTAGTGAAGGATATTTCCAGACAAAGCCAGACAGCAAAGACTGGAATAAGCTCTTACTTCTTTAATGCAGACATTGATGTACAACCACAAGGATCAAGAACGATCCAGGAAACATGACATCACCAAATGGATATAGTAACATGCTAGTGACTGACCCTACAAATATGGAGATGTATGAACGGCCTGACAACATTTTCAAAGTAGTTGTTTTAAGGAAGCTCAATGAACTTCAAGAAAATACAGAGAAACAATTCAACAAAATGAGGAAAATCATAAGTTACCAGAATAAAAAATGTAAGAGAGAGACTGGCATGATAACAAAACAGTAATCAGGGAGCTGAAAAATAACTGAACACAAAGAAAAATGCAATAGAGAGTATCAACAGCTGAATTGAACAAGCAAAAGAACAAATCTGGAATTTGAAGAGAGGTTAGTTTGAAAATATACAGAGCAGAAAAAAATAAAAAAGAAAGAAAGGGAATGAAGAAAGCTATAGGACTTACGGGATAGCATCAAAAGAGCAAATGTTCAAGAGGGAGTAGAGAATGATAAAGGGGTAGAAAGATTAAAGAAATAATAGCAGCAAACTTTCCAAACCTGGAGAAAGATATAAATATCTGGTTACAGAAAGGTCAAAGGTCTCTAATCCTTCAACTCAATCCAAATAAGACTACCCCAAAAGATATTATAATCAAACTGTCAAATATCAAAGACAAAGAAAGAAAGCTGAAAGCAGGAAGAGAAAAGAAGCTAATAACATGCAAGGAAGTTCCAATATGTCCAGTTTCTCAGCAGAAATTTCACAGACCAGAGGAGAATAGAATCAAATATTCAAAGAGCTCAAGCAGAAAAATAAAAAGCCCTGCCAATCAAGAATTCTGTACTCACCAAAGCTGTCCTTCCCAAATGAAGGAGAGATAAAGACTTTCACAGATAAACAAAAGCCGAGGGAGTTTATCACTACCAGACCTGTCTTATAAGAAATGCTAAAGGGAATTCTTCAAGCTGAAAGAAAAGGACACTAATGAGTAACACAAAAACATCTAAAAGTATACAACTCACTAAGTACACAAATTCAGAATGCTCTAATATTGCAATGGTGGTTTTTAAATTACTTATTAGTAGAAAGGTTAAAGGACAAAACTATTAATAATAATAACTAAAATAATATGTTAAGGGATGTGCAATGGAAAAAGATATAAATCATATCAAAAATTCAAAATTGAGGGATAGAGTTAAAGCTTAGAAGGTTTTTGTGATCAAAGTTAACTTGTTATCAGCTTAAAATAACTTCTTATAACTATAAAATGGTTTTTGTAAGCCTAGTGGTAATCACAAAGCAAAAACCTATAATAGATACACTAAAAATAAAAAGCAAGTAATTAAAACATACTACTGGAGAAAAATCACTTACTCACTAAGAAAGAGTAAGAAATGAAAAAAGGATCCACTAAACAACTAGAAAACAATTAACAAAATGGCAGCAGTAAGTTCTTACTTATCAATAATTACCTTGAACTTACGTTCAAGGATTAAATTTTCAATCAAAATACATAGAGTGGCTGTATAAAAAACAAGATCCACCTATATGCTGCCTACAAGAGATTCACTTAACCTGTAAGGACACATAGACTGAAAATGACAGGACAGAAGCAGATATTCCTTACAAATAGAAACCAAAGGAGAACAGGGGTAGCTATGTTTATATCAGATAAAATAAATTTTAAGTCAAACACTGTAAAAGGAGACAACGTTATTATATAATCATAAAGGGGTCAATTCATCAAGAGGGTATAAAAATTTCAAACATATGCATCCAATCTAATTAATAATTAAGAAAATATAAATAGATCTGAAGGAAGAGATAGACTGCAATACAATAATAGCACGATAATAGTAGGGGACTTCAGTATTCCCCTTTCACATGGACAGATTGTCCAGAGAGAAAATCAACCAGAAAACGTTAGATTTAAACTGAACTCTAGACCAAATACACATACACAGAACATTCTACCCAACAGATGCAGAATACACACTCTTCTCAACTGCCCACATAATATTATGTAGGATAGCTCATATGTTAGGTCACAAAACAAGTCTTACCAAATTTGAGAAGACTGAAATCATACCAAGTATCTTTTCAGACCACAATGGTATAAAACTGGAAATCAACACAAGGAGCAACTTCGGAAAATTAACAAATACACTGAAACTAAACAACATGCACCTGAACAACCAATGGGTCTGCAAATAAATTAAAAGATAAATTAAAATATTTCGTGGGCAAATGACATGAATAGACATTTCCAAAAGAAGATATACAAATGGCCAACAAACATATGAAAAAATGCTCAACATCACTCATCACTGGGGAAATGCAAATTAAAATCAGGATGATACACCACCTTACCCCAGCCAGAATGGCCATTAATAGAAAGCCAAAAAACAATAGATGTTGGCATGGATGTGGTTAAAAAAAGAAAAAAAGAATGCTTATATATAGGAACGCAAATTAGTACAACCTCTATGGAAAACAGTACGGAGATTTCTTAAAGAACTAAATGTAGACATATCATTTTATCCAGCAATCCTACTACTGAATTACTGAGTATCTACCAAAAGGAAAATAAGTCATTATCTTAAAAGGACAACTGCATATGTATGTTTCTCACAGCATAATTCACAATTGCAAAGATATACAGCCAATCTAAGTGCCTATCAATCAATGAGTGGATAACGTGGTAGAAGAAAATGTGGTATATACACACCATAGAATATTACTCAGGCATATAAAAGAATGAAATAATGTATTGCAGCAACTTGGATGGAGCTGCAGGCCATTATTCTAAGTGAAGCAACTCAGGAACGTAAAACCAAATACCGTATGTTCTACTTATAAGTGAGATCTAAGCTATGGGTATACAAAGGTATACAAAGACAGTGGTATGATGGCATTTGGAGACTCAGAAGTGGGGAGGATGGGGTGAGGAATAAAAAACTAAATATTGGGTCCAATGTGCACTGCTTGGGTTACAGGTGCACTGAAATCTCAGACTTCACCACTACACAATTCATCCATATAACCAAAAGCCACTTGAACTCCAAAATCTATTGAAGTAAAAAATTTATTAATTTAATTAAATTAAAACATTTCTTGAGACAAATGAAAATGGAAACACAACATAACAAAACCTATGGGTACAGCAAAAGCAGTCTAAGAGGAAAGTTTATAGCAATAAACACCTACCTCGAAAAATATATATCTCAAATAAACAATCTGATGTTGCACCTCAAGGAAGCAGAAATACAAAACCAAACAACTTAAACAAGTAGAAGGAAGAAAATAATAGAGAGCAGAGCAGAAATAGAGAATACAAATACATAAAAAATCAATAAAAACAAAGAGCTAGTCTCTTGAAAAGATAAACAAAATAGACAAACCTAGAGCTACACTAAGAAAAAAAGAGCAAAGACTCAAATAAAATCAGAGGTAAAAAAGGAAAAATTACAACTGATGCCACAGAAATACAAAGGATTGTAAGAGACTACTGTGAACCATTATACATGAACAAATTAGTTAACGTAAAAGAAATGAATAAATTCCTGGACACATACATTCTACCAAGATTGAATTATAAAGAAACCTAAAATCTTAACAAAGCAATAATGAGTAACGAGATGGAATCAGTAATAAAAAATCTCCTGGCTGGGTGCAGTGGCTCACGCCTGTAATCCCAGCACTTTGGGAGGCCAAGGCAGGTGGATCACCTGAGGTCAAGAGTTTGAGACCAGCCTGGCCAACATGGTGAAACCCCATCTCTACTAAAAATACAAAAATTAGCCAGGCATGGTGGCACGTGCCTGTAATCCCAGCTACTCTGGAGGGTGAAGCAAAAGAATCACTTGAACCCAGGAGGCAGAGGTTGCAGTGAGCCAAAATCGTGCCACTGCACTCCGGCCTGGGCAACAGAGCGAGACTCCATGTCAAAAAAAAAAAAAAAAAAACTCTTCCAGCAAAGAAAAGCTCACAACTGAATGGCTTCACTGCTGAATTCTACCAAACATTTAAAGAATAACTAATATCAATTCTTCTCAAACTCTTCCCAAAAAATTGAAGAGGAGAGAGTATTTCCAAATCCAGTCTCTGAGGCAGCATGACCCTGATGCCAAAACCATGCAAGGTCATAACGAAAGAGTAAAACTTATGGACCAATACCCCTGATGAACACAGTTGCAAAAATGCTCAGCTGAATATTAGCAAACCAAATTTAATAGCACATTAAAAAGATCATTCACCATTACCAAGTGGGATTCATCCCAGAAATGCAAGGATGGTTCAACATATGCAAATCAGTAAATGTGATACATCATATTAACAGAATGAAGGACAAAAAAACTATATAATCATTTCAATAGATGCAGAATGAGCATTTGACAAAACTCAACATGTCTTCATAATAAAAACTCTCAACAAATTATGTATAGAAGAAATGAGCCTCAACACAGTAAAGGCCATATATGACAAACCCACAGCTAACATACTGAATGGCAGGAAAATTGAAAGGTTTTTCCTCTAACGTCTGGAAGAAGAAAAGGATGCCCACTTCCACCACTTTTATTCACCACAGTACTAGAAGTTATAGCCAAGGCAATCAGGCAACAGAAAGAAATTAAAAGCATCTAAATTAGAAAGAAAGATGTTAAATTGTCCCTATTTGCAAATGACACAGTTTTATACAGAGAAAACCCTAAAGACTCCACTAAAAATTAGAATTAATTAACAAATTAGTAAAGTTGTAGACTACAAAATTAACAACAAAAATCAGCAGTTATATACATACTAACAGCAAACTATCCAAAAAAGACAAAAAGGAAACCATTCCATCTACAATAGCTATCAAAAACAAATAAATAAAGTACTTATGAATAAATTTAACTAAGGAGGTGGACTATATCTACAAGGAGAACTATAAACATAGATTAAAGAAATTGAAAAAGACACAAATTTAAAGATATTCCATGTTCATGGATTGGAAAGATAAACACTGTTAAAAATGTCCACACTACCCAAAGTGCTCTATGGATTTAGTGTAACCCCTATCAAAATACCAATGACATTCTTCACAGAAATAGAAAAAACAATCCTTAAATTTGTATAGAACCACAAAGAAAGCCATAATACCCAAAGCAATCTTGAGCAAAAAGAACAAACCTGAAGGCATCACACTATCTGGCTTAAAAATATACTACAAAACTATACTAATCAAAACAGCATGATACTGGCATAAAAACAGACACATAGATCAATGGAATAGAATAGAGAACAAAAAATAAATCCACATATGTACAGTCAATTGATTTTTGACAAGGGTGCCAAGAACACACAATGGGGAAAGGACAATCTCTTCAATAAAAGGTATTGAGAAAACTGTATAGCCACAGGCAGAATAATAAAATTAGACCCTTATCACCACTAAATACAAAAATCAACTCAAAATGAATTACAGCCTTAATTGTAGGACCTGAAAATATGAAACTACTGGAAGAAAAAGGGAAAAAATCCATGACACTGATCTGAGCAATGATTTTTTGGATATGACCTCGAAAGCACAGGCAACAAAAGCAAAAACAAACAAATGAGATTACATCAAACTAAAAAGTTTCTCTAAAGGAAAGGAAAAAAAATCAACAGAGTAAAGAGACAACCTACAGAATGGGGGAAAATATTTGCAAACTATACATCTGAAAAGGGGTTAATATCCAAAATATTAAAGGAACTTAAATATTAAAACAAAACTTGGTTTTTAAATGGGCAAAAGTCCTAAATAGACATTTCTCAAAAGAAAACACACAAATGGACAACAGGTATATGAAAAAATGCTCACTATTACTAATTATCAGGGAAATGCAAATCAAAACCACAATGAGCTATCATTTCACTCCTGTCAGAATGGCTAATATCAAAAAATAAGTGTTGGCAAGGATATGGAGAAAAGGATACCCATACACCCTGTTGATGGGAATGTAAATTAGTATAGCTATTATGGAAAGCAGTATGGAGTTTCCTCAAACCACTAAAAATAGAACTACTATATGATCCAGCAATCCTACTACTGGATATATATCCAAAGGAAATAAAATCAATAAGTCAAAGAGATATCTGCACTCTCTTGTTTAGTGCAGCACTATTCACAACAGCCAAGATACGAGATCAACCTAAGTATCCATCAGTAGATGACTGGATAAAGAAAACATAGTGTATACACACAATTAAATACTATTCAGCCATAAAAAGGAAAGAAATCCTGTCATTTGCTACATGAATGAACCTCGAGGGCATTATGTTAAACAAAATAACCAAGGCACAGAAAGACAAATACCACATAACCTCACTCATGTGGAATTTAAAAAAATTTATCTCATAGAAGTAGCAAGTAGAATGATGCTTATCAGAGGCTGGGGTGGTTGTGGCAGTGGGAATCAGGAAGATGTTAGTCAAAGGATATCCCATTACAATTAGGACATCTAGTCAAGAGATCTATTGTACAGTATGGTGATCATAGTTAATGATGATGGACTGCATTCTTGAAAAACACAGAAAGAGTGGGTAAGTGTTCTTGCCACAAAAAAAGACTACATGAGGCAATGCATTTGTTAATTAGCTAGATTAGCTAGATACAGCCATTCACGATGTATATATTCTTCAAAACATCATGTTGTACATGATAAATACATACAGTTTTATCTGTCAATTTAAAAAGTAAAAAATAAAAAGGATGAAATTAAGCATTCTTTAAAACATGGATTGACAGTCGTACGTCTACTTAATACACATATATTGGGGGCACACGTGCAAGTATTTTCTACTAATACGGATATAAGATCAAAGCAAGCTCAGAGACCTGTGGTTTTTGAGGGACCTTCAGAGCTGATGCAGCCACCTCAAAGGCTAAATGGCAGCATGCTGGTTGTTTGTGAGTACCGTACCTTCACAATGTGGGAATCCGATCTGTGACAAAATCTGTTTCAAGGTCAATTTGTTGCTCTTAAGCCCATGCAGTTGAAGCCATCTCTCAGATGAAATGAGACTCTGCTCAGCCAAGTCTGTTTTGGTGTTACTCCATCCTTCTTGCCTCTGCAGCTGCTGCTCAGAGATGGTAGAAGATGAGCCTGATTTCTCCATCTCTGAATCAAGATCTAAGTCACAGCAAACTCCTGTAAGGGCAATTGTAAACTCAGACTTCCTGAAAACTTGGAAATAATCCAACACCAACAGAGGATTGGCTTAACATAGATTATAGTACACTCATGAAGTGGAATGCTATTTATCAATTAAAATTACACATGTATATTTGGTAGAAAAGAGGATACTCACATGAATTGGTAAGAGGTATCCATAAAGTTCAATATTCCAATGTATATATATCCACAAAAACACCTAGAAAGATATACCGTAACAGGTTTAGAGTAGTTTTCTTTGTGTGGTGGTAGTATGTGTGGTTTTTGCCTTTTCTATATTGTTGAAATTTTTGCATTATTTGAATATTTCTAAAATGGGGTTTACTTTTTTTTTTTTTTTTGAGAAGGAGTCTCGCTCTGTTGCCCAGGCTGGAGTGCAGTAGCACAATCTAGGCTCACTGCAACCTCCGCCTCCCAGGTTCAAGCGATTGCCCTGCCTCAGCCTCCTGAGTAGCTGGGATTACAGGTGCACGCCACCATGCCCAGCTAATTTTTGTATTTTTAGTAGAAATGGGGTTTCACCATGTTGGTCAGGCTGGTCTTGAATTCCTGACCTTGTGATCTGCCCGCCTCAGCCTCCCAAAGTGTTGGGATTACAGGAGTGAGCCATTGAGCCCAGCCGGAATTTACTTTTATAATCAGAAAACTGCAAAGCTCTTCCATTTTGGAAAAAAATAAATACTAGCCCCAGAACCTTCACTCCACATCTGTATTCCAATTATAATCACACCTGACATTTTGCTCCCAATGAGGATGAGAAGGATAAAACCCTGACAGGTTTTTACCTGTCGAACAGGTGTAGTGGCTAATTGGGAGCTGGTGGCGGTTGGGAACCAGACCACAGCTCAGCCCAGCTGGAATACATGTATCCACTTTCTGGATGTTTTATTGTCTGGGGCTTTGCTCTACAGTTGGACTTAAGCATTCTGGCCCATGTAGCCATCTGTTCTGGGATCAGCTGGACCCAAGGCCATACGCAACATATTAAACTTACCTAGACCTGCCTAAATATAGCTAGTGTAGGCAAGAGGAAAGGATGGGGCCAAACTATAAGGCAGTCTTAACCCACTCACCACAACTGGGCAGGGCCTGGTGACCTGGAGGAAGTGTAGCAAGTTCTGCTTACTTCCGTATCCAGAATTCGCAATGCTTGTAAACTGATACCCTGAATTGTAAGACTTTTTAATGATGAAAATATGTTCTTTCCCTATTTCTAAAACTTTAACTGTATTTCCGAAAAGTTTCACTGTCATGACATGGAAATTCAAACACAAAAATCAGTTGGACCAAGTCAGGGACGCTTTATAAAAAGAAGTGAGAAGTACTATCATTAGCAAGTACTTATTTAACATCATGTTATGTGTAATTTACATTTAATCCTTATAATAACCTTATGAGGTAGGTACTACTCTTATTTTCATTTTACAGTTGAGGAAACCAAGACAGAGAGGAGTTAATTAACTTGTCCACAATCTTACAACTGGTAAGGGGTGGAGTTAAGATTCTAAACCAGGCCATTCAGCTCCAGGATCTGCGTGCTGTGATCTTCAGTATAATAGAAGCAACGCAACAACTTCCATTGGCTGGTCCTTTTATATGCGCTAGCTCACAGCTTCTTCATCACCGTATCAGTTACTCATTATTACCACGCCACTTATATTTGAAGAATGGGAAGCTTCAAGAATTTAAAGAACTTGCTCACAGGTTCTGCCACAGCCAGTAAATGAGAAAAGCAGGAGTCAAAGCCATTTCTTAACCACTCTGCTCTCTTTACAATTAACCTCCTCCAGCCAGGTTCTATGGGACAAGGCAATCTGCATTCCAGTAGGACTGTATTCTACTAGGGCCCCAGGTCCTTGTCGGAATGCTAATCCTTGTTCTCAGAGCTCAGACTCTATAAGCTTCTTGGTTTATCACTCTCAAGCTTTTAAAGATAATGAGGCTGGGTGCAGTGGCTCATACTGGTAATCCCAGCACGTTGAGAAGATCACTTGAGCCCAGGAGTTCGAGGCTACCCTGATTAACATAGTGGAGAACTCATCTCTATTAATGTTTTCTTTAATTACTCAGGCACGGTGGTGCATGCCTGTAGTCCCAGCTACTTGAGACGCTGAAGCAAGAGGATTGCTTGAGCCCAGGAGTTCGAGGTTGCAGTGAGCTCTAATTGCACCACTGCACTCCAGCCTGGATAACGAAGCAAGAACTTGTCTTAAAAAAAAATACAGATAATAATTTCCATTTCAAGGTTTATGTGAATTTGTATTGTTCACATAAGCTGAGTTGCAAAGGTATACAAATTATTATTACTGGTGAAGATCTGGCCTTCTTTCTACAAAGGCTCGATTTGATGAGAATGTTACAATATTACTTGGAGAGTATCACGTAGGAGTGGAAAAGTTTAGAATCAAAACTCAGTATAAGCCCATTCTGCCACTTTAAGGTGATTCCACCTCTCTAGGATAGTAATAGCACCTGCTCACTCTAACTCCCAGGGCTACTCAAGGAACAACTGTGCTGATGTATAAGTTATGGTTGGATAAGCACTTTATATATTTGAAACAGCTATGTGCAAATACAAGTCATGGTTCTTTAGTTATTGTATTTTGTTTCATGAGAACTACTTTCATCCCAAGCACTTTTTATCTCCACGTCTCCAATCCTCTTGAGCTAGAAAGTTTAGACTCATAGAACATGAAAACAAGGGCAGACTAATATGCTTCAACTTTCTTTTCAGGATCTGTCCACAAAGACTGGGGCTGAAAATCTTTTACATTTGGTCAGTTGTTCCAAGAAACAAGAAAGGGAAGCTCAGAAGAATTTATTTATTTATTTATTTTTACTATTTCGTCATTTCCAGTTAATTTTTCTCTTCCCTGAAACACACCCATCTCCTACAATATTCTTGCTGAAGGGAGTACTAAGCTTAAAAGGGAGCACGTTTACATAAACTGCCCTAATAAGATTTTGTAAAAGGGATTTTGGAACCTTAAAGAGGAGTTCAGAATAGTCACAGCTGTGTTTTTAAGCTAAAGGGACATGTTTTTGATCCCAAAAAAAAAGAGCAATCAAAAATTCTCCAGCATAGCTAAGGTGCACGCCCCAGTCCCTTTCACACTCATACGACTTTTTAAAAAATTAATTTTTTAAAACAGTGTAATTGGCCCTACTGGATCTGAGAACCTGTACGGTTCAGTTTGATTCAGATCTTACCTCCAGAGTTTTGTAGCCTGAGAATATTTGTATTATCTGAAATACAAATGGAATATTTGTATTGTGGGGGGGGGGGGGCCGGAACAAGGAAGGAAAGGGGGAAAGGGAGAAAAGGCATCTCCCAACAGAAGGAATCGCTCCACTCAAGTGGGATAGAAACGGTTCTGTCAGAGCAAGGAAGCCTGCTGGGAGCCGGAACCTAACAAAGTAGTCCCTTCTCCCCACCCCACCCCCGCTAGCCCGCCTGCTTTCCCACCTCCAAGCTGGTCTCAGACGGTTCTCCTATGCGGAATCTTAGGCTGCAAGGCTCATTTCAAAGGCTGCCTCTGCCATTAATCCTACCCGGAACCCCTTCGCAACCTTCCGCAGCCCCTCCCTGGGAAAATCCTAACTTTTGCTATGGTACTTCATCACTAAGGTCTTGGGCACTTCAGGCTTGTCCTCACTAGACTTAAAGACAGTTCAATGACTACCGAGACAAACTACAGGAAGATTCTCAGCACAGGGCCTCATACGCAGCAGGCACTTTGTGTGAGAGTTGAGATGAATAAAACTGATCACTCAGAAATAAATAAAACTGATTAACTCAGAGCTACTGAGAGAATCCTGATTTTGTTCAAAGAAGGCAAATATCCACAGTGTTAACAAGGCTAATATCAGGAAACAGCTCTTTTAAAAAAGGGATATATTGGCCAGGCACAGTAGCTTACGCCTGTAATCCCCCCTTAAAGTGCCAAAGTGCCCCCTTGGCACTTCGGGAGGCTGAGGCGGGCGGATCACCTGAGGTCAGGAGTTTGAGACCAGCCTGGCCACCATGGTGAAACCCTGTCTCTACTAAAAACACAAAAATTAGCCGGGCGTGGTAACACACATCTGTAATCCCAGCTACTAGGGAGGCTGAGGCAGGAGAATTGCTTGAACCCAGGGGGCAGAGGTTTCAGTGAGCTGAGACTGCGCTCCAGCCTGGGCGACAGAAGGAGACCCCGTCTCAAAAAAAATATAAAGGGATCCCCTTTATATTATTTTCTGGATAAAACTCTGCTATTTATTTATTTACTATTATTCAGAGTTTCCTCAGCTAAGGTTATTATAAATTGGGGAACCGAGGAACCACCCAGATGTCGGAAACAACATACCGGACTTAAGCATTGCCCTAAGTTTTAGAGGCCATCCCAAGAACCATACATAGAGTTTGGATAGGAAAGTATTTCCTTAGAAGAGGGAGGAAGTGTAAAAGGAAAAACAAGGAAGTGAAAGTCTGAGCTGAAGATGTGGGCAGGCAAAGCTTTGGGGAAAATAGAAAGGTTAAGCTGGCAGCAGTCCAAGGGCCCCAGCTCCCGGAAGCGGATGCTCCTGGGCTGCCCTGGGCGACAGTCTTGTGAAGTCGGCATGCCCTCAGAGAAAAGGTCCTATGTGCTCAGAGGTTCAGGGACGGTGCAGGGTTTAGAGTCCATTCATCCAGTTGAGACATTCAGTAAGCTTCTAGCTACTTTATTATCAACACCCCAAATTTCCTATACGCCTGTTAGTTTCTGAAAAAGAAGTCTGGGCTAGGTGGACATGTATCTTGTGATTTAGGTGAATTTGTGAACGATGAGTGTTCCAGGAAGAAAGGAAACTGGGACGAAGCCTCATGATGGATCCTGATGCAACTGTTCCCCAGAAACCCTGAAACCTCCCCCCATTTTTTCTGCCCTTAAGGGACAAGGCTTGGCTGTGATCATTGGTTCAAATAATGTGGACAGACACAAGGATATTGAAACGGACTGTCCCACGGTTGAGAAAACAGTCAAGACAAAATCTGAGAATAATTGGAGTGCTTTAGGGGGAAGGTCATTGCTGAGAAGAAACAGAGAGTTTCCAAGAAAACGAAAGGAAAAGCTCTACCAAATGGAAACTAAATCTACTTCTTAAGTCTTATCCCTTGTAAGGAGGGTGAAAGAAAGTGATATGATTGTGAAACCGTGTAAGTGTGGAATGGGCGGGAGCTAGAGGCCTTTCCAGGACAGAATGGTGTGGGGAGCTTTATTGCAAGCAGATTGCTTTGGCTTTTAGACTATACATATTTATCATCATGTACAGCAAATGTGTTTCTTCTGGTTCCCGTGTTCGCTTCAAAGCCCAGGTGGATTTCATCACCTTGCATTGCTGGCCTAGGGCAGAGACAGAAACTAGGAAAGCCGCTTCTCCCGCAGAGCGGCTGGGCGTGGGCTCGGGTGAGAGTAGGAGGGGCCGGTACCTTGACCTCGGCTTGCCCCGGGTAGCGGACGATTAAGTGGGCCAGGCCAAGTCACCGAGCTTTCCTGGTACTGTTTCCGCATCTGTAAAGTGGGCGTGTGGTCCAGCTCGGAAACGGCATTTTTCCAAGACCTCCCCAGGCGGCTCGTGGGAAGGCTCGGCACCTGGGCGGCCCTGGCGCGGCAGGGATCGCTCCCACACTTACTAGGCAACACGTCGGGGGGAAGACGAGGCGGCTCCCGCTCAGCAGTCACCCTCCCATCCTCCCGGGCCCGCCTGACCCGAGCGGGCGGACGAGGTAAGCATCCCGTTGCTGAGGCAGCGATTCCTGCGAGCTACGGCTGCGCGCCGGCGCGAAGGATTCCGGCTGTTCTAGGTCTCTGTGACCTGCGCCTTGGCTTCCGAGCGCGGTCTGTTGACGACGGCGTCTCCTGGACACGGCCAATCACAGCGCGGCTCCCGGAGCCGGCCCCGCCCACAGAGCGTGCCCTCACTGGGGCGTGGGCTGGGCACGTGGTGTCAAGGGGGCGGGGCGCGGGCTGGGGCGTGGAGCCAAGGGGGCGGGGCGCGGGCTGGGGCGGGGCGCCAAGGGGGCGGGGCGCCGAGGCCGTCCCCGAGCCAGGTGCGGAAAGCCCGGGAGCGGAACCACCCGGGCCGGGCCGACCTGCACCCCAGACTCCCAAGCAGAGGCCACGCTAGAGGGACAGGGCGGATGGCGTTGCCCCCTGCGCCTACTGTCAGTGGGAAAATTAACAACAGCGGAGAATATGAATGAATGAATGAACAAACAAATACACTGATGAGCTGGGGTGGAAAGCTACGGTGCGAGCAGATGGGGGAGGAAGGCGCCAGACGCCAAGGAGAGGCGGGAAGACTGCGGGAAACGCTACAGACGAACTTCTGTTTATACTTTTCAGTGTGCAGAGAACTGACCCCTGCGTAGTTTTAATTTTCACCTCAGCACTGTGAGGCGATGCTCTCTTCCTTGCACAGTTCAGAGAAAGAAGCTTTAAAAGAGGTGGGGCAGTTCCTTGCAGACAGACAGGAGGGACAGGGAGCTGCGATTTTGAGATTGTGGAGGCAGGGGCTCGGTTGCCCAGAACATTCTTACCTGTTTGACATGAATATTCCTAGAGGCATTATTTTCTCCATTCAGCTTTGTTTTTAACCTTTGTTTCAGTGTTACCTTATCAACTAAGCAAAAGGCTCTAAATATATTCCTATTTTTCCAGTCACTAGGAAATAAAATTGTGCTTATGAAAAGTATCTTTAAAATCGTAATAAAAGACCCCACAGTAAGTATTGTTTTTAGGTTATTGGGATAGTAAACGATTTTGGATTTTAAAATTGAAGAACTGGCCAGATCATTTGCAGGTTTTTCAGTCAAAGATCTAGTAAAACATAGTTAATGTTAGAACTGAGTAATTCCGTCCCCAAGAGAAAAGTCTGCTTCATCCACAGGGATTTATTTCTCCTGCATTCTTTTAATGCCTCTATCATTTACAAAATACTGAAAGATTTGATTCCATATCACGAATCATTCCTGACAGTTACTAGATTATATATGTTTGGCCCTGCAAATGAAACCTGCCATCCACATCACCAAAAAACAAGCAAAAAGTTGGTAGTACTAAAGACTGTTCAGAAGGGAGTGGAACCCCAGCCTCGCCCACGTTTGCCAATGACCCATTAATCCTTGCTGTCCACACCCTGCCACACTAATATTCTTGGATCACGGGGGTGAGATAGAGCACACAGCAACACACAGCCAAATGCCCTGCCTCACATGGTCATGCCAGGCACTCCTGTTCCCACCTTCACCCCATGCCTGCTCCTTTCCCTAGGACACTTGCCACATACATGCAAGTCATCAAGATGATCTGTCCCTGTCTTTCATGTTTATGTGCCTATAAGCATACATTCTGATGAAAATGTGAAACATTACTTACTTGAATTGTAGAATGATAAGTGAGTAGAAGTTTAAGGTCCTTTTGAAACATTACATAGTTAATACGGACTTCAGTTTAGCTAGTTACAGAATGGTTTGCCTCATTTTTGTTTGTTGAGTTATTTGAAATAAGAAAACCTTTAGCACAGTGGTGATACACTGTTACACTGAAGTTTTGACACATTTGTTTTGAATTTACATTTTTACAGATAATTTGTATCTTTCCTTAAACCTCAGTAATTGACATTGATCAAATCACTGCCATCCTTATTGTCAAACCTCTGAACTTTACCATTCAGGGCTCAGATGTACTTTTAGACTTTTTGCTCATTGTCTCCAACACAAACCCCCATCCCAGAGAGAACCGCCTGGTCCCTGCCTCTGAGCACAGATGCCTTTACTCGGGCCACCCAGATTGCCACAGTCTGGGAACCACCGTCCCTTTAGGGTCAGCTCTAGCTCTTCCCTCTCTCCCCAAAGCCTTCCCATGGATGCTGCAGCCCTAATGACTTCTCTCTACCTGTACAGTCTCAAAGCATCCCTTGCCAGTACCACACTTTTGGCAACCATGTACCAGCCTTTGACAAGCCTTTCGTTAGTATTTGACCTTTGTGCTGTTTACTTTTCAGGTTGAATGGGTTTTCCTTTTCTTTATACAAGTCTGTCACTGCCACTGCTTGAGCTTATGGCCATGATCAGAATGTTTGGTAGGGGAGGGAGGGTGATAAAGAAAATGAAGGGAGGAAAAGCAGTTTTCCTAAGCCCACTGCAAAAACTGGAACCAGAGGAAACAGAGAACGTTAACTCCTTGTATATATGTGTGAGAAAGAACCTGAGCTGGAATTCAAACAGAGGCACTCCGTCTGAAGAGGAAGGAGGAATTGAGAGTGAGGCAGCTAAATCACAAAGCAGTTCCTGCTGAACCTTTGTTGGTTCTTGTGGTGAAGGGAGTGTTGACCATCAGGGGCAGCCTTGAGAGAGGTGGGTGGGGACGGGGGAATTTAGAGATCAAACAGAGGTTTCTCTATGCTGTGATGTTCTTGAGTTCAGCATTCATTATTTGGGAGAGTGAATGCAGGCTCGTGGCTCTCAATCTAACATCTTTGATGAGGATCAGAGCTTTTTTTTAACCCTTGGCAAAGATTATGTTCACTTTTACCAGACTGAATTAACACTTAATCATAGCTAGAATGTATAGAATGTCAGATCATATTCTAACCACTTTAAATATATTACATCATTTAATACTTAGAAAGCTCCTTGAGGGAGACATTATTATCTCCATTTTCTAGATAAGTAAACTGGGGCAGAATATTAAGCTATTTCTCCAAGGCCACTCAGCTGGTGGTTCCAGAATTTGAACCCAGGCAGCCTGACTCCGCACCCTGCCCTGTTAATTATATGCTGTGTTCATCAACTGTTGGCTTCAATTTTCTCCAAAAGGAAATTTCTGTCATCTCAGTCGTACAGTGTTTATTTAGTGCTGGATACTAATGGCACAGTGAAAACCTCACTGGATTTAAACGGATTTTTAACAGGACATGTTTCCATTTTAAATGGCATAAAGCAGGTCTGTTTTTAAATTACCCTCTCCAGCCGGGCTCAGTGGTTCACACCTGTAATCCCAGCACTTTTGGAGGCCAAGGTGAGCAGATCGCCTGAGGTCAGGAGTTCAAGAACAGCCTGGCCAACATGGTGAAATCCTGTCTCTACAAAAATACAAAAATTGGCTGGGCATGATGGCGGTTGCCTATAATCCCGGCCACTCGGAAGGCTGAGGCAGGAGAATCCCTTGAACCCGGGAGGCGGAAGTTGCAGTGAGCCGAGATTGTGCCATTGCACTCCAGCCTGGGCGACAGAGTGAGTGACGCTCTGCCTCAAAAAAAAAAAAAAAAAAAAAAAAATTACCCTTCCCCCGCACACTTCTTGTTAACCAATTCCTTTGTAATGTGGCATTATTTTAAAATGAGCTGGATGCCTCGTAGGGTACTAACATATCCCAACAGCAAATTAAGAAGAACTGAACAACAATATTTTACATAAATAAAAACTCTCAAATATTTGGAAATTTCAAATCACTCTTCAAAACAGATACTGATACTAAAACCTAGCAAAGACAATACTCTTAGAATGAGATTTTGATCTTATAGGAATGATTTTCAAGAACGGACTGTCTTGCCTTGGTGTGGTCATCATCCTTCTGCAGTTCCTGAAGATGAGCAACACCATAGACAATGGCAGAAGGCGATAAGGAATTTCCTTACTTTAAGTTCCTCTAACTCTAGTATGGGGTGACCTGGCTATGTGGGCCCAGGACTTGGGCACTAGGCTGGAGCCTTTCTCTCTTCTAAACTCAGGTCTTTCCACCAGCTCCTTTCCAAGACTGGGAGGGTGAATGAGCAACACTGCTTATGAGGGAGGAAGACAGATGAGAGGTTCTGTCCACAATAAGAGATCAGCTCCAGTTTGTCTGGCCTCCTTTCTCTGGGGAGAAAGAGCAAAGTACCAAAGGGAGAGCCACACAAGGGTTAAAGCCTATAAACTTGGCACCATCAACATCCTGGAATCTCATCCAATTATATCAGTGTTCCCCCTTCTTGATGAGTGAAGAAGAGAGAGGAAAGTGAGAAAGAGTTTAATATTAAAAGAATTAGGGCCAGGCATGGTGGCTCACACCTGTAATCCCAGCACTTTGGGAGGCCGAGATAGGCGGATCATGAGGTCAGGAGTTCGAGACCAGCCTGACCAACATGGTGAAACACCATTTCTACTAAAAACACAAAAAAAGTAGCGGGGCTTTGTGCAGGCACCTGTAATCCCAGCTACTTGGGAGGCTGAGGCAGGAGAATTGCTTGAACCTGGGAGACGGAGGTTGCAGTGAGCCAAGATCACCCCACTGCACTCCAGCCTGGGCGACAAAGTGACCTCTGCCTCAAAAAAAAATAAAAATAAAAATAAAAAAAAGAATTAGAACATTCTCACTGATTAATATAATTATAAAAATCCTAGGTAAAAATTCCAACAAGTTGAATTCAATGAAATCTGTTTAAAATAATGATTTTTTTATTTGTAAAAACAGATGCCTTTTTGCCAAACAATTTCATTTCTAGGTTTCCTAGAAAACACACAGAAGTGTTTTTATCATTGTAAAATAGTGGAAAGCATCTAAATGTCCAACAGAAGGGAGTAGTTGAAATTATGCTATATTCTTATTGTGATATGGTAACAGTTTAAAATAAAAAGATAAACTTATGTATACTATTATAGAAATGCCGCCAAGATTAAGTATTTCCTAAAATAAAGTTGCAGAGCATATGTGCAGGACATTGCATTCTACATCAACACATACATGCAATTATATTGATGTATTCATATGTTTACTTCTACACACAGTCCATTAGCCAAAACAAGTCACACGACCCCCACCTAATGACCAGGAAATGGGGAAGTTTGGAGAACATGGGATAGTCCCTGAGCAATGGGCATTTGTCTCTGCCGTATTAATCCAAGGCTTAGGTTCTCGGAGGATAGCAGCCAGAAGAGGTTGCAGATTCACGCTGCTTTCCATTGTGCTGCACACAACCCCTGAGGAAGTGAAGTAGAGAGGGGCCTCTGCTTCAATGTGGTGAAGTAGAGGAAGTGAAGTGAAGGAGCCCTCTGCTTCAAGGGCATGCGGGAGGCATAGAGTGGGAAATGCACACACACGGTCCAGCTGCATCTAAAGTTATATACGAAGGCCGGGTATACTGGCTCACGCCTGTAATCCCAGCACTATGGGAGGCCAAGGCGCGTGGATCATCTAAGGTCAGGAGTTACAGACCACCCTGGCCAACATGGTGAAACTCCGCCTCTACTATAAATACAAAAATCATCCAGGCATGGCAGCGGGCGCCAGTGTCCCAACTACTAGGGAGGCTGAGGCAGGAAAATCACTTCAACCTGGGAGGCAGAAACTGCAGTGAGCCGAGATTGTGGCACTGCACTCCAGCCTGGGCTACAGAGTGAGACTCTGTCTCAAAAAATAAAATAAAGTAAAAAAGTTATATACTAAGATTTTCTTACTCAAATAGAAATGATGTAACAGAAGAGGTTTACAATATTTTATGCCAAAGGGTTTTATAAAATATGAATGTAATAATGATCATCTAAAGATTATCTCCCTGTGTTCTAAAAGCATCTATTCAAGACACTATTATGTTGTCATAAGTCCTGATTCAAAGTCCCTACAAACTTTTTGGAGTTTAGGTCTATGGAACTGTGCATCCTTTGATGGGTTGGTAGCTTCCTTTTTTTTTTTTAAGACAGTTAAAACTAAGTTACGAATAGAATGTCTCTTCTTGTCATGACAGCCAAGGGGCTCACAACTATGCTTGAAGCTCACTGATATGGTTTTGCTCTGTGTCCCCACCCAAATCTCATCTTGAATTGTACTCCCATAATTCCCACATATTGTGGGAGGGGCCTGGTGGGAGGCAATTTGAATCACGGGGGTGGATCCCCCATACTATTCTCCTGGTAGTGAATAAGTCTCACGAGATCTGATGGTTTTATCAGGGGTTCCCGCTTTTGTATCTTCTCTCATTTTTCTCTTGTGACTGCCATGTAAGAAATGCCTTTGGCCACTTGCCATGATTCTGAGGCCTCCCCAGGCATGTGGAACTGTGTGAAAATGGACTAATACACTTACCTAGAGTAGCTTTCTGATATAATTAGCCTCCCTCCCCTCTTTTAGCTCTCAACTAGTATTAGATCTACTAACATTAACTAGGTCTTAATCTAGTCTGATCTTAATGGCTTTGGTAGATTCATATAGAATGGGCCTTTAACTTTAACTCAGTGCCTTTCACAATGTGATTCGGGCATTGCTATGGTTTGGATGTGGTTGGTCCCCCAAAACTCACATTAAAGCTAATTGCCACTGCAGCACTGTTGGGAGGTGGGGCCTAATGGGAGGTGTTCGGAACATCAGAGTGGATCCCTTATGAATAGAATAAGACCATCTCAAGGGAGTGAGTGAGTGCTCACTCTGGAGGGAAGGGATTAGTTCCTGTGAGAATGGGTTGTTATAAAGTGAGGTTCCTCCTGTTTAGTGCCTTTTCACAAATGCTTGCTTTTCCACTTCTCCGCCATGTCTTGACACAGCACATAGGCCTCATCAGAAGCTGACCAGATGCTAGGGCCATGCTCTTGAACTTCCCAGCCACCAGCATTGTGAGCTAAATAAACTCCTTTTCTTTTTAAATTACCCAATCTCAGATATTCTGTTACAGCAACACAAAATGGACTAAGACAGCCATAAATAAAATCTCAAACAGAAAAGCAGAGGCATCTTTGCACAGTGTCCTCCAAAGCCTAGACTGTTAGTGAGAGGGGCTGAGCAAGAACTGCATGATAATGGGGTACGCAGCAGCCGTTCCACCCCCAGGAATGGGCCGATGGTCATATGTGTTTCAAAGCTCAATTGTTTGGGGGAGAAAAGATTTTGTCCTCCTCTTACGACTCCTTGAGGTTATTGAAGAGTTTCATAGTGTCCAAGATCTCTATGGGGCAAACTGAGCCCCCTTAGGTCTCACTCATGGAAAGCTCTTCAGAGGAGGGAGCCCGTGATCTCACCTCCTCGCTCAAGCTGGCAAGAATTTGCCTCCAACCTCCAAGCCCCAGAGCCTGGTCATTTCACTCAGCTTTATACATGTCCTTGTTCCCAGTTGATGAATGAGCCAGATTCTTAAATCATTAAGCAATCACAGAAAGAGAAATTATTGATTTTTAATTGCAGCAAAGGTTTAAACAAAATTCCCAAAAAGTCATTATCCAAATGTCATTGTTGGTCTTTTTGGGTCCTCCTTAACTGAAAGGATGGTTCTAAAAGGTTATAGAAGTGGCAGACTTCTTCCCTCTGTGGAGGGCTTTTCCAACTTCCCGATGAATACTCAACTCTAATCCCTGACAAGGCTACAGCCCCCAGCCTTTAGGATCCCAACTGCATTTCCTGAAAGAACAGGGCAAGGAGTAAATTCCTAATAACGTGAAAAAGAAATTCCACAGAGCCATGCTGTGAAAGAATAAATTTACTTAAATAAGACCAGCAAAAAGCAATGATATAGTTTGGATATTTTCCCCCACTCAAATCTCATGTTGAATTATAATTCCCAAGGCTGGAGGTGGGGCCTGGTGGGAGGTGTTTGGATCATGGGAACAAATCCCTCATGGTTTGGTGCTGTCTTTGCAAAAATGAGTGACTTCTCATGAGATCTGGTCATTTAAAAGTGTGTAGTACCCACCCCCCGCCACCAACACACACAAACACACTCTCTCTGTCTTTCTCTCTCTCTCTCTTGCTCCTGCTCTGCCATGTGAGATGTCTGCTCTTCCTTCACCTTCCACCATGAATGGAAGCTTCATGAGGTCTCCCCACAAGACAAGCAGATGTCAGTGCCATGTTTTCTGCGGTCTGAAGAACCATGAGCCAATTAAACCTCTTCTCTTTATAAATTTCCCAGTCTCAAGTATTTCTTTATAGCAATGCAAGAATTGCCTAGCAGAGAAAATCAGTATTGAGGAGTGGGGCATTTCTATAAAGATACCTGAAAATTTGGAAGTAGCTTTGGAACTGGATAACAGGCAGAGGTTGGAAGAGTTTGGAGGACTCAGGAGATAGGAAGAGGAGGGAAAGTTTGAAACTTCTTAAAGACTGATTTAATGGTTGTGATCAAAATGTTGATAGTGATATGGACAGTGAAGTCCAGGATGCTGAAGTCTCAGATAGAAAAGAAGAACTGATTGGGAACTGGAGCAGAGATCACTTGTGTTATGCCTTAGCAAAGAGTTTGGTTCATGCATTCTGTTCATGCCCTAGGGATCTATGGAAGTTTGAGCTAAAGAGTGATGATTTAGGATATCTGACAGAAGAAATTTATAAGCAACAAAGTGTCCAAGATGTGGCCTGAATGCTTCTAACAACCTATGCTTATATGAGGGAGCAAAGGAATGACTTAAAGTTGGAATTATGTTTTTAACAGGAAAGCAGAGCATAAAGGTTTGGAATATTTCTAGCCCCAGCCATGTAGCAAAAAAGAAAAAGCTTTTTCAGGAGACGAATTCAAGCAGACTGTGAAGCAGAATTCAAGCAGACTGTGAAGACCACTTGCTAGAGATAGTTGCATAATTAAATGGGGGTCAAATGCTAATATCCAAGATGGTGCAGAAAAGGCCTCAAATGCATTTCAGAGGTCTTTCCAGTAGCCCCTCCCATCACAGGCCCAGAGGCTGAGGAGGGAAGAATCGTTTCATGGACCAGAACCAGGGCTCCACTGCCCTGTGCAGCCTTGGGACACTGTTCCTGGCATCCCAGCCACTCCAGCTCCAGCCATGGCTCAAAGGGGCACAGATACAGCTCCAGGTGCCACTTTGGGGAATGCAAGTCATGAGCCTTGGCAATTTCCATGTGGTAGTAACCCTCCAAGTGCACAGAGTGCAAGAGTGGTGGATTCTTGGTAGCTTCCTCCTAGATTTCAGAGGATATATGGAAAAGCCTGGGTGTCCAGGCTGAAGTCTGCTGCAGGGGCGGAGCCCTCACAGAGAACCTCTACTAGGGCAATGGGGAGGAAGAATGTGGGGTTGGAGGCCCCACACAGAGTCCCCACAGGTAAACTGCCTAGTGGAGTTGTGGGAAGAGGGCCACTGTCCTCAAGACCTGAGGACAGTGGTAGATAGTAGGTCCACCAGCAGTTTGCGCCCTGCACCTGGAAAAGCCATAGGCACTCAATTCAAGCCAGTGAGAGTAGCCTTGGGGTTTGCACCCTGCAAAACCACAGGGGCGGAGCTGCCCAAGGTCTTGGGAGCCCACCCCTTGCACCAGTGTGACCTGGATGTGGGACATGGAATGACAGGAGATTATTTTGGAGCTTTAAAATGTAATGAATGCCCTGCTGGGTTTCAGACTCATATGGTGCTTCTAGTCCCCTTTTTTGACCAACTTCTCTTTTTTGGAATGGTAGTGTTTACCTCCATAGTATCTTGGAAGTAAATAACTTGTTTTTGATATTACAGGCTCATAGATGAAAGAGACTTGCCTTGTTTCAGATGAGACTGAACTTTTGAGTTAATGCTGGAAAGAGTTAAGACGTTGGGGAACTATTGGGAAGGCATGATTGTATTTTGCCATGTGAAAAGAACATAAGATTTGAGAGGGGCCAGGGGCAGAATAATATAACTTGGATGTTTGTCCCCACCCAAATCTCATGTTTGAATTATAATTCCCAATGATGGAGACAGGGCCTGGCGGGAGGTGTTTGTATCATGGGGGCAGATTCCTCATGGCTTGGTGCTGTGTTCACGATAGTGAGTGAGTTATCATGAGATCTGTTCATTTAAAAGTGTTTAGTACCTCCCTCCTATTCTCTCTCTCTTGCTCTTGCTTTGCCATGTGAGACACCTGCTCCCCCTTCATTTTCTGCCATGATTGGAAGTTTCATGAAGCCTCTCTAGAAGCCAAGGATATGCCAGCTTTGTTTCATGCTTTGTTTGCCATGCTTCCTGTACACCCTGTAGAACCTGAGTTATTTAACCTTTTTTCTTTATAAATTACTCAGTCTCGGGTATTTCCTTACTGCAAGGTGAGAAAGGCCTAACACAGTAACTGTCCCCATTTACTGAAATGAATCAATTAATTGACTGTATAAAATTAAGTGCCTGGTATATCAGACATGTTATGAATTGAATGTTTGTGTCCCCCAAAATTCATATGTTGAAATATAATCCCCAATATTATGGTATTTGAAGGTGGGGCCTTTGGCAAGTAGTTGGGTCATGAGTGTAGAGCCCTCATGATAGGATTAGTGCCCTTACAAGGAGAGGCCAGAGTGATCTCCCTTTCTCCTTCTGCCACCTGGGAACACGATGAGAAGGTGGCAGTCTGCAATTTCAAATTGAGACCTCACCTGAACCTGACCATACTGGCACCCTGACCTTGGACTTGCAACCTCCAGAACTGTGAGAAGTAGATTTCTGTTGTTTGTAAGCCACCAGATCTATGGTAATTTGTTCTATCAGCTCAAACTGACTAAGGCAGGACAAATTGTTCTTTGTTCGTTATTCATTTATTCATTATTCATTGACTTATGAATAAAGGGATAGGCATCCAAATAGGAAAGAAAGAAGTAAAATTATCTCTATTTGAAGATGACATGATCCCATATGTAAAAAACCCAAAGATTCCACAAAACACTATTAGAACTAATAAATAAATTCAATAATGTTGCAGGATACAATATCAATATACAGTAATCAGTAGCATTTTTATTCACAAATGCCAACTTAACTTGAGCAAATAAATTGAAGACGACACAAATAAGTGGAAAGCTTCCTGTGCTCATGAATCTGAAGAATTAATACTGTTAAAATATCCATACTTCCCAAAGCAATATGCAGATTCCGCACAATCCCTATCAAAATCCCAATGGAATTCTTCACAGAAATAGAAAAAGCAAATCCTAAAATTTGTATGGAAATGTAAAAGACCACAAATGGCCACAAGAATCTTGAGCAAAAAGAACAAAGCTGTGGGCATCACACTTCCTGATTTTAAATTATATTCCAAAGCTACAGTAATCAAAACAGTATGGGACTGGTATAAAAACAGACATGTAGACTAATGGAACAGAATAGAGAGCCCAGAAATAAGTCAAAATATACATAATCAACTAATTTTTGACAAAGGTATCAAGAGGACACAGTGGAGAAAGGATAGTCTCTCCAATATCTCCAAAAGTTGGATATTCCTTGTCAGCAGGCCCTGCAAGCAGTGATTTAGAGACCCAGGCTCCTTATGTCTTCTGGCTGCGCCATCTTTATCACTGACTTTAAGGTGAATGTCTCCATCAAGCCAGATGAAGGGGAAAGAAAACTGGAGGGTAGCAGTGGCAGACCTAGAAGAATTGTCACTCTCACTTAAATTCCATTAACCGGACTTCAGTCTCATGGCGACACTAACTGCAAATGAGACTGGGATATGAGGCCCAGCTGTGTGTCCTGGAAGAGACAGAAATGTGCAAACAGGCAGCTAGCCTCTGCCACACACCCTCTTCACTGGACTGCCTGCAGCGCCCTTACACAATTAACCAACAGGGAGCACACAGACTTGACCACAGCGCTATCAGCTCCCATGAAGAGCAAGCAAGTCAGCCAGGTGTAGGTACTGCTTCAGCCAGTTGAGCTGCATGTTTATCTTGTCAGGTATGTTTGTTCTTAGATCTATTTATGCTGGCTACACTGATATGTAGTTTAATTAGATGTTATAAATTAGTGAAATATAAGTATTAAAAGAGGAAAAGTTATTATGTCTGTGAAACTGAAAGATGAATGAATGCTTTGGGGATACTAGATGGAGGTGGCTCATTAAATAACACTGCTACTGAGTTAGGAGTGGGTGAGACCCCAGTAAAGGACCAGGGGTAGGGGACAAGAAGTCAGACAAATTTAGAAGTACTCAGCTCTCATTGGCACCTATCTTTAAGTTCTACCTTCACTTTATAAGAGTAAAACTGGAAATCTTTGCTGTCTGTGATCTGTTACCAGTATAATATTCTAAAGAAAGAAGAAACTCTAACCAGTAGACAAATATTCAAAGAAATTACCTTGACCCTGTTAGATAATTTTCAAGAAAAGGTAAAATCATGACTCTTATTCAAATATAAAAAAGAACGCATATTAAAGATTTTAGTAAACTTATTAAATGAAGGAACCAGGTAAGTGTTCTAACCTTCAAAGGAAAGGTCAAAAAAGAAACACATTTATAAGCAGTAATGTTGAATTAAATGTGCAAATGGACACAGGCGGGCTTTCCCACATGACAGTGGGAGACCAATCTCCAGCAGACAAAACATAAATTGTGTGTCTATCAGTTACCTACAATGTAGAGATTTCTACAAGAGCTCCCATAGAATCAGCCTGATAAGGCAGAAGGCTATGCTACAGAGGATGCAAAGTTTCCCGTTGAAGTACAACACTGTTTTCTACAACCCAGGTCAGAAGACTGGAGAATGAACACATTTATATGAGGCAAGTTAGAGGAAGTACATAAGTTCTATGTATCGTTTTTAATGGTTTCTATATTTTCTAATTAACTGGTTAACAATTGCCCCAATCCTTTGAATTAGAGATTCTCAGTTGTAAGACACCTTCTTTCACTGGCCAAAAGGAATGGTTAACGAAAAGGTTTGTTGTTTTCCTTTCAAAACAAAAGGAAACAACACAGGAACTGATTACCTTTTCCAGGTGTAGTAACCTGGGAAAATGAGCATTAAACATGTAACTATTCGGAGAAACGAAGTGAAGCATACCTAGAACTTCCGTGTAATATTTGTGCAATTTCCTATGAATCTATAATTATTTCAAAATAAAAAGTTCTTAAAAAGTACATTAAAGTACAGCACTAGTAGAGACTCCCCAAACTACTGAGAGGTGACAATGTGCTAGCAGCCCTCACTCTCAGCGCCTCCTCAGCTTCTGGCCTCGGCGTCCACTCTGGCGATACTTGAGGAGCCCTTCAGGCCACCACAGCACCGTGGGAGCCCCTCTCTGGGCTGGCTGAGGCAGGAGCCTCCTCCCTCTGCTTGCCAGGAGGTGTGGAGGGAGAGGGGCCGGCAGGAACCGGGGCTGCACGCCGGGCTCATGGGCCAGTGTGAGTTCCAGCGGGCATGGGCACGGGCACGGGCTCCGCAGGCCCCACACACGGAGCAGCCAGTGGGTACCACCAGCCCAGGGCAGTGAGGAGCTTAGCATCCGGGCCAGCAGCTGTGGAGGTTGCGCCAGGTCCCCCAGCAGTGCCGCCCGGCTGGCACTGCACTCAAATTCTCGCAGGGCCCTAGCTGCCTCCCAGCGGAGTAGGGCTCGGGACCTGCAGCCCTCCGTATCTGAGCTCCTCCCCCTGCGGTGGACTCCCTGGCGGCCTGAGCCTCCCCTACGGGTGCCACCCCCTGCTCCGTGGTGCCCAGTCCCATGGACAGCCCAAGGGCCGAGGAGTGCAGGTGCCGCTGGGGACTGGCGGGCAGCTCCACCTGCAGCCCTGGTGCAGGATCCACTGGGTGAAGCCAGCTGGGCTCCTGAACTGGTTGGGGCCTTGGAGAACTTTTATATCTAGCCCGAGGATCATATGTGCACCAATCAGCACTCTGTGTCTAGCTCAGGGTTTGTAAATACACCAATCAGTACTCTGTGTCTAGCTCAAGGTTTGTAAATACACCAATTGGTACTCTGTATCTAGTTAACTCTGTATCTAGCTAACTAGCACCCCCTGACTCTCTGTCTAGCTCAAGGATTATAAGTGCACCAATCAGCACTCTGTCAAAACGGACCAATCAGCTTTCTGTAAAGTGGACCAATCAACTCTCTGTAAAATGGACCAATCAGTAGGATGTGGGTGGGGCCAGGTAAAGGAATAAACGCAGGCTGCCGGAGCCAGTGGTGGCAGCTTGCTCACATCCGTTGGTACAGTGTGGAAGTTTTATCCTTTAACTCTTTGCTGTAAATCTTGCTGTTGCTCACTCTTTGGGTCCATGCTGCCTTTATGAGCTGTAACACTCAGCGAGAAGGTCTGAAGCTTCACTCCTGAAGCCAGTGAGACCGCGAACCCACCGGGAAGAACAAACAACTCCAGACCCGCTGCCTTTAAGAGCTGTAACGCTCACCAGGAAGGTCTGCAGCTTCACTTCTGACAGCAAGACCACAATCCCACCAGAAGGAAGAAGCTCCAGACACATCTGAACATCTGAAGGAGCAAACTCCAGACACACCATCTTTAAGAACTGTAACACTCACTGTGAGGGTCGGCGGCTTCATTCTTGAAGTTAGTGAGACCAAAAACCCACCAATTCCGGACATTCTACCACCTTCCCTTTCCAATAGGACAATGGAAAATTGTCTGGGACTGGGAACAAGGAACAAAGGAGGGTGCTTTGTGTATTCGAGACTAAGATTAACAAATCTTAGAGGAGACTGTTTTTCTGCTCAAAGAAGGCACGAGCATTACAAAACCAAAATTGCCTGAGCAGTGTGGAGTGCAGAGAACTTGAACCTGAGAGTAGTAGATCATAGCGGGAGATGAAACTCATTGCTCTTCTTAGGTTTTAGGAGTTTTGAGTTGTCAGTTTTTCTACCGTCAGATGTTAAGAAGTATAGTAGCAACATCGATGCCATTTTCCTAGTTTGGGGTGTACTGCAGTTATGTAAGGTGTTACCACTGGAACTCGGGGAAGAGAATAAAGAACTCAGTACTACTATTACAACAGTTTAAATAATTGAGTCTACACTTATTTAAAAATAAAAGTTAAAAGAACAGTAGCATATGATTCAAAGTTTATATAGTTGACTTTATAAACTTTTGCTGATTATATGTTCCTGCCCCAGATAGAATTGTCTGGTCATTTTTCTGGATTGTTGGGTCTGTTACGAGGTCAGATGAATTACGGAGCAAATAAGGGCTAAATTAGCAGTAAAAGTATGATTCCAGCGCATTGGAACTTCCTCCAACAGTGTTTAAAGGACGATCAAAAAAAAATTAACAGGTAGAAGTGCTTTTTATATCTTCAGGAAAGGACAAACTGAAGAAGAGCTTTCTTCTGCGGTTCGTAGTCAAAGGTCTAGTCTCCAGTGAAGAAAAAAACCTGTGGTGATTCTACTTCTGTCTGCAAATGCATTCAAAGTCAAAGATTTGCAGAAGAATTCTTTCCCATGCACAAATCTAAACATAGATTAGGCCTGACTATGCAAGTTTCCCTTAAAGGGAAGAAGAGCATCAGGCACCCAAGTGTGTGATGGTTCTTAATACTGTGATTACAACAACTGGGCCCTCAGAGTTGCGGGTCCTCATGGCATCTCCGCAGCCAGTCATGGGGCTTCCTCAGCACAATAATGATGATCTCTAGACGGTCTTTCTGAGTTTAAATGGCAGCCTTTGGCTGACACAGTAGGACCCCCATAAAAGCCTGCTCTGTCAGCCCTCCTTTGCCCTGGGTGCCCCCTTCTTTGTTCCTGCTGTGGAGGCTCGCAGAGACAGGGAAAGATTTTTTTACAGACCGAACAAGCTACAAGGATTCTGTTACCTCATTTAGAATAATAATAAACAAGACGACAATTGTCTAGTGACCATGATCTTTTAAAATAAACCTTCCCTGAGGAATAGGGTACTGTTTTGAGAAAGTAGCTTTTAGAAATGTGTTAAGTGGCATTGTCTTATGGTTACTTCTACAGAGTGTTTTATCTGATGTTTTTCAGCATGTGTGAATGCTCTAGGACTAGTTTATTCCAGTGCAGTAAAATGTACTTTTTGTCCTAATATAGAGGGTGCTGCTTACTAAAACCAGAAGCCCATTTTGCAACTTTGTTCATATATTTAAGACTACAAGTCACAACTCTTTTTCTGTAGAAGACCGTGAGCAAACCCTTGGTATATTCTCAACAGGTTTGTAGCTGTATGGGAAAGAATGTTGTCACATATTCCAAAAGCAGCTAAACATCAGCCCAACCCTTTATGAAGTTAATTTCTCTGAAAACTTGTATTTTTTCAGCCAGGCACGGTGTCTCACACTTGTAATCCGAGCACTTTAGGAGGCCAAAGTTGGCAGATCACTTCAGGTCAGGAGTTTGAGACCAGCCTGATCAACATGGTGAAACCCTTATCTCTACTAAAAATACAAAAATTAGCTGGGTGTTGTGACGGGCACCTGTAATCGCAACTGCTTGGGAGGGTAAGGCATGAGAATCACTTGAACCCAGGAGGCGGAGGTTGCAGTGAGCCGAGATCGCACCACTGCGCTCCAGCCTGGGCGACAGGGGGAGACCCTGTCTCAAAAAAAACAAAAAACAAAAACAAAACTTGCAGTTTTTTAGTTGCAGCTATGGCCTTCAATAGCTAAATTCAGTTATTCAAGCACTGTGCTCAGGGGATGTAAGTCTTCAAGACAAGAATAGTCCTCAGTCTTAAGAGATTTGCACCTAAATGACAAAAATCATCAATAAAATCAATAAACGAAGGGTAAATATATATCAAGTGAAGTGTTTTGTTTTGTTCACTTTGTTTTCCTGAAATGGAGTCTTGCTCTGTCACCCAGGCTGGAGTGCAGTGGTGTGATCTCAGCACACTGCAACCTCCACCTCCCAAGTTCAAGCGATTCTCCTGCCTCAGTTTCCCGAGTAGCTGGGATTACAGGCGCACACTACCACACCTGGTTTTTTTTTTTTTTTCTAAGTAGAGATGGAGTTTCACTATGTTGGCCAGGCTGGTCTCGAACTCCTGATCTCAGGTGACCCACCTGCCTTGGCTTCTCAAAGTGGTGGGATTACAGGTGTAAGCCACTGTGCCCAGCCTCAAGTGAAGTTTTATAATGGTGCAAAATTGTAATCAACTTGAATTTCAAACAAGACACTTTGGTTAAATAAATTATATTATATACAAACCAGCCATTAAAAATGGTGTAGAAGACACACGTAATGATTTGGAAAGATTGAAACAGTATAGTAAGTGAAAACAAACACCAGTGAAATACATTGCATACGTTGTGGTGTGAACGTGCTGAAGGAAGTACAAATAATTATAGGTCACCTGAGGTGACCTATATACGGATATAATTATATCCTCCAAATGGAAGGATAATGGGTGATTTTCATTTTCTTCCTTTTTCTTTTTATATTTTCTATAATAAATATGCATTATTTTGTAATTTGACAAAACTAGTAATTATGTCCCCCTTAAGTGAAAGAAAAATGCATCCCTAATGTTATTTACAATGTAAAAATCTGATGCTAATCAAGTATTTTCTTTAAGAATATATATATGATTGCTTGTCTGTACATAAGCTATTTCTAGAAGGAGACTCAAGAAATAGCAGTATTGGTTGACTCCAGGGAGGGGAAATAAGTGTTTAGGGACACAGGTAGTAAGAAGACTTTTCATCCAACGTTGTTTTATGTCTTCTAAATGTGTAACCTATTCAAAAATTAATTTAATTAAAGCTTGGAAATTAAAATTTTAATCAATATTAATTGAAAGTTACCTTTATCAACCTTAGTCAAATCCTTGCCTTGGTGTCCCTGGCAAGCCTTCAATGCCTGGGACCTCAACCGGCATATCCCATAAGGGTTTTTTACAACTTACTACAAGAAATGCATAAGGGGCTGGGTGCAATGGCTCATGTCTGTAATCCCAGCACTTTGGGAGGCTGAGGTGGGCAGATCACACAAGGCCAGGAGTTTGACAGCAACCTGGGCAACATGGCGAAACCTCGTCTCTAATAAAAATATAAAAATTAGCTGGGCGTGGTGGTGTGCACCTGTAATACAAGCTACTCGGGAGGCTGAGGCAGGAGAATCACTTGAACCTGGGAGGTGGAGGTTGCAGTGAGCCGAGATTGCACCTCTGCACTGTAGCCTGGACGACAGAGCAAGACTCCATCTCAAAAAAAAAAAAAAAAAAAGTAATGCAAAGAGCCTACACATTCCTAAAGCTCAGTCATGGATACTCTTTTCAATAACCTGATTGCTGTGGGCAGAATGTTAAATGTAATGTGTTTTGTGGGCTACAGTTGACAAAGCAACCTATCAGTTAACTCTCTCCTGCTTGCTAAACAGTTGTTGATTCATGGGGGTAGAGAGAATACAGGGTGAAGGAAGTCACTGATGTCATTGATGGGATAAAATATATTGACCTTGATAATCAAAATTGAGGCAATCCTTGGCACCATTGCTCTTAACAGCCACACTGGATCTTCCCGTGTGTGAAGTTACTCTACTAGTCTTGGGCTGCTCTCAATCCAACCTTTTCATTGACCTCCCTTTTGGAGGCATGTGACTGCAGGGTTTGCTTCTGTTCTGGTCTATCCTCCTGGGATCCATTCAGCCGCCCACTCCATGAAACTTTTTCTCACTGTTCCACTCTTGAGCCACTTGGGCCACTCAGCACTGCTATAGCACCTAAACTCTGGGCCACACTCTTTGGTGATAATATGCTGCCTTGGAGGTTTACTGCGTACTCAGTTGTGATTTTGTTTCTCCAACTAGATTCCCGGCTTCCAAAGGCAGGACCGTGAACTATATTGGGCCCCCTACTGAGCTGAACATAAAGTAGATACTCATTGCTTATTTGACTAACTGTAATAACATAAAATTAGGTACGCACGCACACTCTTTCCAGGAATATTGCTCTCTCTGCCTCAAGTTCCCCTCTCTTTTTCCACACATGGGGAATTCCTCGTCGCTCATCAAAACACAGTAACTGATGTCACCGGGCTTTGATGAATCTAAATCTTCCCTCTAGTCTCCAGAGCACCTCGCAAGCTGCACTCACACTGAACTGACTGCTATGGCCCTCCACCCGCTCCACCGTATCACTCCCATTGAATGCCCAGGCTTAGCCATGTCTAAACATAGAACGGTCCAACACATTTTTAATGCATCAAAGAATAGCCGATGGCAATGTTTCTCAGAGTGAATTCTCAAGCCCACATTCTCTAAATTTTTTGGATTCCATGAATGTTCTATAAAAGTTTGTTAATATTGTGTTTTCATTTTGATTATGGGCCTACTTAAAAATATTTAACTCTATGATTCGTTAATTAATTAATAGCTGAAGGAAGTCTTGCTAACCAATGGGATCTGAGTGACCATGTTTACACGTGTTTATTTTTATGTTGGTGTTCAGAAATTAAATGTCTCAACTAATTAGAAAAGAAATGGGAAAATACCATAAATATGTGGGTGGCACATTCGTAAAAGTGAAAGCCAAATAACTGTCCAGGCTATGTCTGTGAGTGAAAGTTTCACAGCACTTTGAGGGAGACCAGCGGTGGGAAAATGGAATCATCATGTCACATGCAGTCATGGAGACTGTGGCAGGGACAGTCAGAACATGGCCTCACTGCAGGATGAGGCGTAGTCTCCACAGAACAGCAGTGTATCCCGTGAAATGGCAACTTGAATTTTGTTGGGTTTGGTGGTCTTTTGTGTTCAATTTGTAAATTTCTTTTTGTTTTAAAATAGCAATAGGTGTTATACGCATGAAGAGTTTATTACTAGCTTTATGTTGATGCATATTTAAGAAATATTATAAGAAAAATAATATGGCTGGGTGCAGTGGCTCACACCTGTAATCCCAGCACTTTGGAAGGCTGAGGTGGGTGGATCACCTGAGGTCAGGAGTTCAAGACCAGCCTGACCAACATGATGAAAACCTGTCTCTACTAAAAATACAACAAATTGGCAGGGCGTTGTGGCAGGCACCTATAATCCCAGCTACTTGGAGGCTGAGGCAGGAGAATTGCTTGAATCTGGGAGGCGGAGGTTGCAGTGAGACAGCACCACTGCACCCCCGCCTGGGCAACAAGAGCAAAACTCGGTCTCAAAAAAGGAAACATAAGGTAAGGGAATAGTCCAGGCTGGGCAATAAGAGCAAAACAGAAAGGGAGGGAGGGAGGAAGAAAGGAAGGAAGGAAGGAGAAAGAAAGAGAGAGAGAGAGAAAGAAGAAAGAAAGAAAAAGAAGGAAGGAAGGAAGGAAAGAAAAAGAAAGAAAGAGAACAAAAGAAAAGAAAAGAAGGAAGGAAAGAAAAGAAAATTAATGTGATGGAACAGTAGCTGTCTTGTTTTCCTTTTTTTTTTTTTTTTTTTGAGACGGAGTCTCGCTCTGTCGCCCAGGCTGGAGTGCAGTGGCCGGATCTCAGCTCACTGCAAGCTCCGCCTCCCGGGTTCCCGCCATTCTCCTGCCTCAGCCTCCCGAGTAGCTGGGAATACAGGCGCCGCCACCATGCTCGGCTAATTTTTTGTATTTTTAGTAGAGACGGGGTTTCACCGTGTTAGCCAGATGGTCTCAATCTCCTGCCCTTGTGATCTGCCCACCTTGGCCTCCCAAAGTGCTGGGATTACAGGCGTGAGCCACCACAACTGGCCCTTTTCTTTTAAGAGAGTCTACAAGTGACCTCAGATGGGAATTCAAAACCACATACATGCAAAAAAAAGAAAAAAGAGCTCTGGTAAAGGTGATTATGTATTTTTAAAAGCCAGTATAAATGCTTGAAAGTGCAGTATAAACTAATAACAGCAAAATTTGGGAAATCCACAAATATGTGGAAATTAGACAACATAATTCAAAATAATCAATAGGTCAAAGAAGAAATCACAAGGTAAATTAGAAAATACCTTGAGGTGAATAAAAATGAAAACACTACATAACAATACTGTGGAATGCAGGGAAAGCAGTGATCAGAGGGAACTTTTTATAGTTGTAAACGTCTACACTAAACGAAGAAACATCTCTGATTAACAACCTTGCTTTCTACCTTAAGACACTGGGAAAGGAAGAGCAAACTAAACACTAATGCAAAATGGAAGGAAGAAAATAATAGGGATGAGAGCAGAAATTAATGACGCAGATGGTTCTTTGAAAAGATCAACACCTGTAATCCCAGCACTTTGGGAGGCCAAGGCGGACGGATCACGAGGTCAGGAGATCGAGACCATCCTGGCTAACACAGTGAAACCCCATCTCTACTAAAACATACAAAAAAAAAAAAACTAGCTGGGCGAGGCGGCGGGCGCCTGTAGTCCCAGCTACTCAGGAGGCTGAGGCAGGAGAATGGCCTAAACCCGGGAGGTGGAGCTTGCAGTGAGCTGAGATCCGGCCACTGCACTCCAGCCTGGGCGACAGAGCCAGACTCCGTCTCAAAAAAAAAAAAAAAAGAAAAAGAAAAGATCAACAAAATTGACAAATCTTTAGCTAGACTGACCAAGGAAAAGACCAGAAGACTAAAATTAGGAATGAAACAAGGGACGTTATAACTAACCTTACAAAAATAAAAAGAATTATAGGGGAACACTGTGAAGAATTGTGGGCCAACAGATTAGGAAACTTAAGTGAAATCGAACAATTTCTACAAATACACAAACTACTAAAATTGACTTAAGAAAAAATAGAAGATCTGAATAGGCCTATAATAATTAAAGATATTGAATTATTAATTAAAAGCTACTGACAAAAAGGGGGGGGCAGGCTGAGATTGCTTTAATGTTAAATTCTAACAAATATTTAAAGAACTAATACCAATCCTTCAAAAATTCTTCCAAAAAATTGACAAAGAAGGAACACTGCACCGCATTCCATGAGACCAGAATTACCCTGACACCCAAACCAGACAGACACTACAGGAAAATAAAACTAGAGACCAACATTTCTTATGAATATAGATACAAACATTTATTTTCAACAAAATACTAGTAAACTGAATCCCACAATGTATAAAAAGGATTTTACACCATAAACATGTGGGATTTCTCCCAGGAATGCAAGATTAGTTCAGTCAATGTGATGCAGGGCAGGCAAGCCCCAAAATTGGGAGTTTTTGGCTTCGCTCAGGAAAGAATTTAAGTGTGAACTCGTGGTGTGAAACAGCAACTTATATTGAAGCAGCAGCGTATAGTGGCAGCAGAGGTACTGCTCCTTGTGGAGCAAGGCTACCCCATAGGCACTGTACCCAGAGCAGCAGCTCAGAGGCAGTACTATTTGTACCCACTTTTAATTATATGCAAATTAAGGGGCAGATTATGCATAAATTTCTAGAAAAAAGCTGGTAACTTCCAGGCTGTTGGGTTACTGCCATGGAAAGGGGCAGTTACTTCTGGATGTTGCCATGGCAATGGTAAACTGACATGGCCCATTGGTGCGCATGGCTTACAAAAAGCTGCTTCTGCCCTGTGTCTGTTTTAGCTAGTCCTCAGTTTGGTCTGGAGTCCGAGCCCTGCCTCCAGAGTTGATTCCCACCTCAAATGTAATGTACCTTTATAGAATAAAAGACAAAACCACACAATTATTTCAATCAATACTGAAAAAGCGTTTGAGAAAATTCAATATTCCCTCATGATAAAAACCCAACGAACTAGAAATAGAAGGGAATTTTCTCAACCTGACAAAGGGCACGTATGAAAAACCTGTAGCTGGCCAGGTGTGGCGGCTCACGCATGTAATCACAGCACATTGGGAGGCCAAGGTGGGCGGATCACCTGAGGTCAGGAGTTTGAGACGAGACTAGCCTGGCCATTATGGTGAAACCCTGTCTCTACTAAAAATACAAAAAAAAAAGAAAGAAAAAGGAAAACCTACAGCTAATATCATACTTAATGTTGAAAAACTATCTGCTTTCTCCCTAACATCAGGAACAAGACAAGGATATTGGCTTTGGCACTTAAATTCAGTGTTGCACTACCAGCTCTAGCCACATTAATTAGGCAGGAAAATGAACTTAAAGGAATTCAGATTGGAAAGGAAGAAATAAAATTCAATTTTCAGAGGAGTTTATCTTATATATAGAAAATTATAAGAAATGTATTAAAAGCCTAATAAAAACTAATAAAACAAGTTTAGCAAAGTTGCAGGATACAAGATCAAGACACAAAAATCAATTGTATTTCTATAGATTAGTCATGAACAAACTAAAAATGATATTAAAACAATTCCATTTATAATAACATCAAGAATAAGATATTTAGAAATAAAACTAGGAAAAGAAGTACACAACTCATGCTCTGAAAACTACATAACATTTTTTAAAGAAATTAAAGAAGAGTTAATTAAGTGTTAAGATAGCTCATGTCCAAGGATCAGAAGACTTAATATTGTTAAGATGGTGGCACTACCTAGACTGCTATCTATAGACTTACCACAATACCTATCAAAATCTCAGCTTTTTACAGAAATAAACAAGCTGATGCTAAAACTCATGTGGCAATGCAAGAGAATCAAAATAACCGAAACAATCTTGAAAGGAAAAAAACGAAGCTGGAAGACTCACAGTTCCTGATTTCAAAACTTACTACAAAGCTACAGTAATCAACACAATATGGTATTGGCATAAGGAAGGCATAAATGATGTCAGTTGAGCAATACCAGATGCAGCAAATGGCTGCTGTGAAGACAGATGGAGCCCAAGTGGACTGTATCAAGAGAATCAAGTTTCCAGTTATCCAATGAACTTTTAAGTTTGTTTCTATTTGCACTGGAAGCTAGCAACTGCCTACAGCAATGCTCCAGGAGTTAGAAACAAAGGTTCCTGAGCTTGACAAACATTCTCCATGGTTATCAGAAACCTTATTGCTAATAAAGAATGTTGGCTTAAGTTGACAAAGTGAGGGTGTCCAGTGTTTTTTTCACACTTGCTGCTGCACATTTTCTTAGCCCCTGCCTCCCAGCTCCTCCTAGGGATGGGTAAGGCCACCTGCTCCTCTTTCTTTACATTTTGAGTAAGAAGGATTTAATATGGTTGACCTTTCAAACAAGTCTCTGGTATAGTAGGCCTTCACTACAGAAGTAATTAGTTGGAACTGTTACTTGTAGAAGTTGTCCTGGTTACTGGCAATGAATCCGTAAGGGTCTACAGCAACCTCAGTTCTTGCTTCCTCAGAAGAAAGAATTCAACTGAGGGGCATTGCCCGCTCATGTCTGTCTAACTATCTGTAACAGAACTGGGTTGGATTATTGGGATTGGAAATGGGTTGTAAAACATAAAGAACATAAATCCATAGGGACAGAAAGTAGATCAGTGGTTGCAAAGGGCTGGGGGTAGAGGAGAATGAAGAGTGACTGCTAAAGGGTGCAGATTTCTTTAGGGGTGATGAAAATGTTGTGGAATTGGATAGTGGTGACAGTTGCACAACTCTGTATATATACTAAAAACCACTGAATTGTACATTTTAAGCAGATGGGTTTCATGGTATGTGAATTATATCTCAATCAATCAATCAATAAATGAGAGCTGCTTCAATACCAGATGGAGCAGAGTAGTTTAGTAACATGAAAGTCTAGATGGCAGATATTTCGAGCAACAACTGCAAACTCGATTTGAGGGCAGGACTGGAGACTTTGAAGAAGGTTTTATGTGAGGCCAGAGGAACTGCAGTTTCTCTTTCCAGAATGGAGGAAAAGGTTGAAGGTTATTTTTCTGACATTTGAAGATTAGATTACACGAGTATAATAAGTTTATCGAATTCAATATTTGACTTTGCATTTAGTCCAGGAGAAACTATTTATTGAAAGATTGGGTGGTTCTTATGAATGCTCTCGTGTATTTTAAAGGCTTTAAATGTCAATCTATTGAGAGTGGAGAAAGACTTCAGGATACATCTCCAGGCAAGAGCAGAAATTAGCGATCGCGGTGGGGAGATCTCTATTGAACACAGGCAGTCAAGCACGAAGGAAATAGAACTTAAGAGGGAGGAAGCAGCAGCTAGAGTAGACTGGCCGACTTAAGCATCGAGATGTCCTTGTCCCTAGTGATTCTTGATCCCCACTATCCTTTCCTTAAATGTTCAAACCAGGGAGGCAAGAAGTTCAAAGCCCTAGAATTTTGAGGCTGGAAGCTCAAAGGGGTGTTCTAAAACGAGTGTCTGAATTAGTAGCCTAATATATAATGACATGGTTTGTCTTCTCAGGTAAACAAGGCTGTCGTATTTTCCAACTTAGGGGAGACCCTGCCTACTCCTAGGAAGTAGACAAGACGGAAGTCTAGCACACCTACCAGGTAGATTTGCATATGTCTCTGCCTAAGAGATTGAGCTCTCCCTAGGAGGGAACTCACCCAAAGGAAGAGGGGGCAGGGTGGCATGGAACTGGCATAGATTTGCTACTGAGTTTGGTCCCCATCTGGCCTTCCGTGAACTTATATCTGGGCCCCAGGGAAAGAAGGGACAATGAGGAAAAATGGAAGGAGACAATTTTCCTTGAAGCATTTGTGAGATGGAGGCAGCTTTAGCCGAGTGTAACACAAAAAGGGAGAGAGGCATTCTGTTTTCAGCTGAGCTAAACCAATCTTTAGGTCCAACATTTGTACTGCTATTTTGGGTATCTCTAGGCTCTGCCAGTTGGAAGTGGGCGGAAGCTATATATTTCATTCCCCACAACCTCACAACCAGATGGTATATACCAATCATTGTACGTCTCAGACTGGAATCTGCAATGTACAAGTCTCATTAGCAACTAGGTTCCCAAAGTCACACAATCAGTTTTGTGACCTCAGTGGTTTCCCACCTCTTTCCATCTATTGGCACCGATACACTGGATTCGTTCCCTAGGGCTGCAGTAACAAAGTAATGAAATCTTGATGGTTTAAAGCAACAGAAATTCATTCTCTCACAGTCTTGGCAGCTAGAAGTCTGACATCAAGGTGTCTGCAGGGCAAGGCTCCCTCTGAGACTCTGAGCAAACTCTTTCCTTGACTCTTTCGAGCTTCGAGTTGCTGCCGGCAATCCTTCACATTCCTTGGCTTGCAGCTGTATCACTCCAGTATCTGCTCTATCATCATGTGACATTCTCCTCTCGGTGTGGCTCTTCCCTTCATATCAGGACACCAGTCATATTGGATCAAGGGCCCACCCTGTTCCAGTATAACTTCATCTTAACGCCATTCCATCTGCGAAGACCCTGTTTCCAAAAAAGGTCCCATTCGTAGGTACCAGGGGTCAGGATTTCAATATATATTTTGGGGGAGCCAATTGAACCCACATCATGCCAGAAAAGGCCACTCAAAAGCCAACACAGTAACGTCCCAACTATAGGACCAGGTGACGATGATGTATGTAAAGGGGGTCCAAGATCTAAGTGAAGCTTGCAGTGCAGTACTACCGGGTCTTCTGACGCTTGTGTCCCAGTGATACAGGAGCAAAGCCCATAACTTGAACATCTCTGGTTCTACAAACAAAAAATAATATCTAACATCCCTCAGATAATTAACCTTCTAAGACTGAGGGTTTCTTAAAAATTTTGTGCCATGGACTCCTTTGGCACTCTGAGAAGCCTATGAATCTCTTCTCTGAAAAAGAAAAATGTATTTACTCTTCTATTGTCATCTTTTAAATTAAAATAAAATACATAGAATTGCAAAGGAAACCAATTATGTTGAAAGACAGTTCTCAAAATATTTTAAAAAATCAAATTAGAAAAGTAGAGGTTGCTAACTCATGCAAATATGTGCTTCTATCCTTGAAATAACAAACTCTAATTAGAAAATCTAATATTAGTGTCATTTAGAATTAGTACCATGTAAAAACTGTGGAGATATCACTACTGCTGTGACACCAGTGAGAGTCCCTGGGGCTCTGCAGTGGGCCTACTGCTCCTCTGGGTTTGCTGCCTACTTTTGTAATGAAAGGAAATGCAGTTTTTCAGTTTAAAGATAGAGAAACAATGGCCTTGATGGCTCCGGCACATGTCCCCAGCACCTTTGGGAGGCGAGGCAGTGGGATCACAGATCAGAATGAGGCCATCCCCAGCTGCAGTGAGAAACCCGTCTCTACTAAAAACACAAAAAATTAGCGGCTGAGGTGGCCTGTGGTCCAACTACTCAGGAGGCTTGAGGCAGGAGAGCTGTGGCAGGGAACCAGGAGGCTGAGCTTACCAGTGAGCTAGAATCAGCCACTGCATCTCAGCCTGGTGACAGAGTGAGACTCCGTCTCAAAAAAAAAAAAAAAAAAAGATAGAGAAACAAGTATGTAATTTTTTCCATCCAGGTTGATGGATTCCTAAATTCCATCCTCAGACTCCGGGGAGGTCAGTGGACCTCATGTGAAGAATCCTTCAGTGGATATAGAAAGTAGATTCCTAATTAGGGAGCTTCGAAAGGTGACTTACAGCACCAAAGGGAGGAAAAAGTTCATTCCACTACACTGTCTACACAGAATCATCTTAACATAGGTTATACACCCTTTCAGGCATTTCTCTTCACAACAGAATTCTGGGAGATGAGGGCCATGCAGCCACCATGTGGGGGGCTGCAGAAGCAGGGGGTGGCCAGATGGGAGGAGTGGGGATCTCGGAGAAGCTGTTGTATGATCAGCTGGAAGCAGAGCAGAAGTGGACCTAAGAAACAGTTGGGAAGTGAAGATGATGGGATCAGAGCAGGAGAAATTAAACTGTAGAAATGGCTAACCTCACACAGTAACTAATTCGATGTGTTTGTAAACATTTGCAAGGTAGCCTGGCCACCCCTATAAAATGCCTGAAGAAATTCCTGCATTATTTGGTGGTTGGATAGAACCAATGAAATTTAGGTTATGTTAGAACGTTTCAGATGCGTTTCCTCTACAAACAGTACAAGTGTAAGTTGAAAACAAACCTGAAAATCAGTAATTACACTACCGCTGTTATTTCACTGTCTACTCAAGAACTTAAATTTCAGAATTTATCATCCCTGTTCAGTGATGATGCCCTCAGAGAAATGGATCTCTTTTTTTAAGGAAAAAAACAAAACAAAACCAGACCGGGCACAGTGGCTCACCCCTGTAATCCCAGCACTTTGGGAGGCCGAGGCAGGCAGATCACCTGTGGTCAGGAGCTCAAGACCAGCCTGACCAACATGGTGAAACCCCATCTCTACTAAAAATACAAAATTAGCCAGGCGTGGTGGTGCACGCCTGTAATCCCAGCTACTCGGGGGGCTGAGGCAGGAGAACAGCTTGAACCCGGGAGGCAGAGGTTGGGGTGAGACAAGATTGAGCCATTGCACTCCAGCCTGGGCAACAACAGCAAGACTCTGACTAAAATAAATAAATAAATAAATAAATAAATAAATAAACAAACCTACCAGTAAAGAACCATTGTGAAACCCATTTTCTAATGCATACAATCTGTGGCATCCATTTAGAAATGTTCAAAATAGCCCTTTAGCACATCCTCTGTTGTCTTCTGCACCTACACAAACGTGATGGAGGTGGAGCATATGGTAATGCTGGTCTTGGTGGGGTTGCTGGGAGTGGGGTGGAGACTGATGTTCAATCTTGTCTCTAAACTTCTCTTCTTGTTTTTCAACTGTGCCTGGCCCACAGTTGATATATTCCATGTGCCAGTGGCCTGCAAAAGAAAAAGTAAAGCTCCCAGCCTCTGTTTTAGGGAAGGCATGGCCATCCAATCATCTAGGCCTGAATAATCCACCTCCTTGGATCCCTCTTCTGAACAGCCATGCCTTGGAAAGGGGCCTGGGGTGGACATCAGGAGACCCAGGGCCTAATCAGAGCCCTGCTGAGGATGAGTTGTCTGACCTTGGAAAAGTCTTTTAATCTTTTGGGGTTTCAGCTTCCTCTCTACTAGATCTCCCAAGAACTTTCCAGTTCAAAAATTATTCTATGGCAGCACAACACTTAAAGGAAAAGCATTCTTGTGGCCCTCCAGTACTGTTTTTGATTATTTTAGTCAAAATGTTTCTTAAACATATAAAGTTAAAACTCAATAATGGATTTCCTTATGTAAATAATTTTAGAGATTTCAGACAAGCAAAACGACAAATGCAATAAAATTTTAACCAATATATACTATTAAATTTTAATTACTTTTCCTCATTGATAATTGACATTATCAAGTCCATGTGATCAATAATACTGGTTTTGCTGGACCCAGACTGCTGCTCACACTGGAATACGCTACAGAGAACTCCTCCACCACTGTGTTCCATGTGATGAGTCAGGTCTCCCATCACTGTCTCCCTCTAAACCACTGTGAAATTTTCTTCAAGTCCTGGCATCATTTGGCCTTTGCTTTAGAAGAATGCACTGTTTATACTTTATTTTCTCCTTTGTTCCTTTCTCCTGCGCCTGCAATTATTAAAGTAAAATTACAAGACACAAATGATGCTGTAATCAATGGCCATATCTACATATGGGTCCTCCAGATGACCTCAAAAGTGTTTACGCTAATATTTTTGTTAGGTTATCACTGAAATAAAAACACAAGAATTTTAAGCCAGGCACAATGGCATCTGCCTGTAGTCCCAGCTACACAAGTGGATGGCTTGAGCCCAGGGGTTCAATACCAGCCTGGGTGACATAACAAGACCCCAAGCTCTAAGAAACAAAACAAACAAACAAAAAAGAATTTTAAAATTTTTCATAAATTCACAGTTCCTTGAAGATGTGTGCCTGGATCTTTGTGTGAGAAATGCTCCTTTATCATTTACAGGGGCCTCAACGGAACCTTCCTCTAGTGCCCCCATCCCTCCTCCAAAGGAAGGACACAACACGTACACAAGGCCTTCGGTTCTTCTCAAGTGTTTTTGGAGATCAGGGTGTAGAAATCAAGATTCAGTCTGTTTCTAAACGTCATCAAACTCAAGGTGACGTGCTCAGAAAACTTGTGCCCTCTCTTACAGAAATCCAATTCTCATTCCCTGCTTTCTGGGAGGAATTTAAGAAAATAGGTTGAAAAGATTCAAGTACCAAAGGTATATTACTTCAATGAGACAAACACAGCCAGAGACTGACCTCTTGACCTCCAGATGGGCTGTTTCTTTTCTTTTTTGCAGGATGCTGCTATAGAAAAAGCTCATGAAACCCAAAGGCACAGAGACACGCTCATAGCTGCATTATGAAGCGTATATAGTCCCAGGAGAGTGGATAGCCCTCTTAGCAGATTCAAATTCTACTCTCCCTAGAAACATGAAGTAGCAGCCTACTGCGTACAGGAAAGTCATCAGCAATGAGGTAAGGCTGACCTTCACAGTGTAGCCCAAACCCTGAGATCTCATAATCAAAATAATAGGAACATAGTGTTTTCACGATAAGGTGTGGGAAGGTAGAAATGGGTCATGACACAGAAGCCAACCACCACACAGGAAGCCCCCAGTCCACTGGTGGCTCAGCAGGGTACAGTGGGTCCAGATGAAACTGTCAGGATCTATGGGAGTTTGGCCACTTTGGTGGAACTTTAAAATTATTAATCCAATTTCAAGACATGTATAGAATTATTTAAATTATCAATTTCATAATGGGTGAACACATTAAGGATTGTTGTTTCTTCTTAAAGAGTTGGCCATTTTGTTGTTATATAATGTTCGTCTTTATTCCTGATAATTTTCCTTGCTCTGAAGTCAGCTCTGTCTGAAACTAATGTCACCACGCCAGACTTAATAGGTTGAATCTCGTCCCCTTGTTACAGGAAAGGGCTCCTGATGCAGATACCAAGAGAGGGTTCTTGGATCTCACACAAAAAAGAATTCAGGGCAAGTCCGCAGTGCAAAGTGAAAGCAAGTTTATTAAGAAAGTAATAAAAGGAAAGAAATAAAAGAATGGCTGCTCCATAGACAGAGCAACCCTGAGGGCTGCTGGTTGCCCATTTTTATGGTTATTTCTTGATGATATGCTAAACAAAGGGTGAATTATTCATGTCTCCCCTTTTTAGAACATATAGGGTAACTTCCTGACATTGCCATGGCATTTGTGAACTGTCATGGCGCTGGTGGGAGTGTAGCAGTGAGGACGACCAGAGGTCACTCTTGTTGCCATCTTGGTTTTGGTAGGTTTTGGCCGGCTCCTTTACTGCAAACTGTTTTATCAGTAAGGTCCTTATGACCTGTATTTTGTGCTGACCTCCTGTCTCATCCTGTGACTTAGAATGCCTTCACCATCTGGGAATGCTGCCCAGTAGATTTCAGCCTCATTTTACCCAGCTCCTGTTTCAGGTGGAGTTGCTCGGTTCACACACCTCTGACACCCTCAAATGCTACTGAAGTCCTAACCCCAGTACCTCAGAATTTTACCTTACTGGGAAATAGCGTTGTTGCAGATACAATTAATTAAGTTAAGACAGCCCTGGAATAGAGTCCCTAATTCAATATGACTTGATGTCCTTATATAAAAGGGAAATTTGGAGACAGACACGTACACAGGGAGAATATCATGGGAAGACTGGAGTTATCCTGCCACCAGCCAAGGCCCTACCAGAAGGTAGGAGACAGTCCTGGAACAGAGCCCTTCCTAATGCCTTCAGAGGGGTGGCCCTCTTAAAGCCTGAATCTTTGAGCAAGGCCTCCACAACTCTAGGAAAACTGTAAATTCCTGTTGTTTAAGCCACCTTGCCCTAGCTTATGGTATTTTATTATAGTGGCCCTAGCAAACTAATCGATCCAGGTTTCTTTTGATTAGTGTTTAACATGGTAGATCTCGGGGCTATGGCTGCTACTGATTTTTTGCTTTTTGTTTTTCTCTCTGCTTTTTATTTCTCTGTTTTCCTTTTTCCTTACTTCCTTTGGGTTACTTGAACATCTTTTAGAACTCCGTTTTGATTTATCTATGCCTTTTAAAAGTGTATGTCAGGCCTCTGAGCCCAAGCCTGCCTGTATACATCCAGATGGCCTGAAGCAACTGAAGAATCACAAAATAAGTGAAAATGGTCAGTTCCTGACTTAACTGATGACATTACCTTGTGAAATTCCTTCTCCTGGCTCAGGAGCTCCCCACCAAGCACCTTGTGACCCCCACCCCTGCCCTCAAGAGAACAACCCCCTTTGACTGTAATTTTCCACTACCCACCCAAATCCTATAAAACTGCCCCACCCCTAGCTCCCTTTGCTGATTCCCTTTTCAGACTCAGCCCACCCACACCCAGGTGATTAAAAAGCTTTATTGCTCACACAAAGCCTGTTTGGTGGTCTCTTCACATGGACGTGTGTGACAATATATATCTTTGAATAGCTTTTTTATGTAATATGTTAAATATTTAAGACAATAATGATGTAATTGTAGATAATAATGATATAATTGTCTTAACTATTTCCCCTGCATACATTTAAAACCACAATAGTGACAGTTTTTGCTTCCAAAAAGTGGAAACATTACAGTTTTTGCTTCCACCATCATCAAATATCATTTAGGAAAATCAAAAAGTGAGTATATTGTATTTTTGCTTACTGTGTTTTCTTGCTTCCTGCTCTTCCAAAGTTCCTTCTTTTATTATTTTCTTTCTGTTTAGAGAGCTTCCTTTATTCGTTATTTTAGGGTAGATCTGCTGGTAAAAAATTCTTTAGTTTTTCTTCATCTGAGGATGTCTTGATTTCTTCTTCATTTTTGGAAGCTATTTTTACTGGATATAGAATTCTGGATTGATAGTTATTTACTTGAAAATATTGTGCCACTTCCTTCTGGCCTCTATGGTTTTGGATGAGAAGTTCATTGTAATTAAATTACAACAAATGTATTGTTGTTTTTTTGGCTGCTCTAAAGATTTATATTCTTTTACTTTAGTTTTCAGACATTCGACTATAATGTGTTTCAGTGTGGATTTCTTTATGTTAGTTCTATTTAGAGTTTGCTAAGCTTCTTCAGTCTGTGAGTTTACATCTCTTAGCAAATTTAGGAAGTTTTCCAGCCATTATTTCTCCCAGTACTTTTTTAGCCCTGCCCTCTTTCTCTTCTCCTTCTGGAACTCTGATGAGATAAATATTAGATCTTTTGTTATAGTCCCATAGGTTCCAGAGGTTCTGTTTATGTATTTATTTATTTTTAGTCTGTTTTTACTCTGTTGTTCACCGTGGGTGTGAACTCAACAGTATCCAAGACAGATCTCAGTCGATTGAGTTTATTTTGCTAAGGTTCAGGAGCCCCCGTGACACAGCCTGAGGAGGTCCTGATGACATGTGCCCAAGGTGGTCGGGGTACAGCTTGCTCTTACACATTTTAGGGAGACATGAGACATCAGTCACTATGTGTAACATGTACTTTGGTTTGGTGCAGAAAGGCGGGACAGCTCGAAGTGGGGCCTTCCATGTCACAGGTAGATAAGAGACAAACAATTGTATTCTTTTGGGTCTCTGATCAGCCTTTCATTGAAAACGCAGTTTATATGTGGACGGGGAGCAGGTGAAGATAGAAGAATGGTCATGCCTTCATCTGGCTCAGTGAATCTGCATTTTCACATAAACAGTAGGGCAGAGGAAGCCGTTAGATATGCATTTGACTCAGGTGAGCAGAGGGCTGACTTTGAGTTCTGTTTGTCCTTCTTCCGGCACCTGGGACGATAAGTTATCAATTTACATTGCCAGGGTGAAATTCAACAGAACTGTTTTAGGATAAAGATCTTGAGGCCCACAAGGAATTCCCATGTGGGCAAATGGTGAGGGAAGGATGTAGCTATCTTATTTAGGAATAAAATAAGAGGCAGGTTTGCCTGATGCAGTTTCCAGCTTGAATTTTCCCTTTGCCTTAGTGACTTGTGGGTCCTGAGATTTATTTTCTTTTCACATTGGGTAGTTTCTATTGTGCTATCTTCATTTTCACTCATTCTCTCCTCTGTCTCTTCCACTTGCTGTTGAGCCTTTCTACTGCTTTTTTGATTGTTTTTGATTGTTGTACTTTTCAGTTCTAAAATTTCCATTCATTTCTTTATGGCTTCTATTTCTTTGCTGAGACTTTCTATTGTTTCATTTGCTTCAGGCAGGTTTATAATTGCTCACTGAACCATTTTTCATGGCTGCTTTAAAATGTTTGCCAGATAACTTTAACATCTTTGTCATCTTAAGTGTTGAAATCTGTTGATTTGTTTCATTCCGAGATCTTTCTCGTTCTTTATGAGTTTTTAAAAATTGAATCCTAGGCATTTTGGTTGTGATACTATGAGACTTTGGATCTTATTTAAATGCTCTTTTTAGCTTCCTTCTTTTGATGCCACTCTGACAGAAGAAGTGAGGTTGTTGCCATCTCATTCTTGCCTGGTGAGGATCAAAGCCCAGGTCCCCCAGGTGGCCTCCATTGACACTAGGGGAGTGGGGGGTCCTCATTACTACTGGATACAGTGGAAGCTCTGGCTCCCCACTGGGCTGTACCTTCTTCACAGGATAGAATAGGAGTTTGTCCATACTGTCCCGACACGGTCTCCAGTGACACCATTGGGGGTGGCCTTGTCATCACAAGGCGATGGTAAACATCCTGACTTTCCACTAGACCTTCTCTGACACCACCTGGGTAAGGAGATTGGGACACCCCTTCACAGCCTGATGAGGGTAGAACTCTTGGCTCTCCAGTCATCCTTCGCTTGCATAAGTGGGAGTGGGAACACAGTCTTTTCTGTAGCATTTAGCTGGCGCAGAGCAATTATTGTCTAACAGTCTCCTATCTTGCTAGGCTGTCCCTCCCCTGGCTCTTTGGCTAGGAAGAGCAAGCGTTGTTGAGGCTTTTGTTATGTTTTGTTTTGTCTGTGCCATTGGCATTTCCAGTTTCCCAGTTGCTTCTGTTCTCACTTTGGTATACATGAGGGGGAGAAATCCAGGGAACTCATCATCATGTTATTCCTTCGGTCCTGAAGTCCCTAGCCCATCTTTCTTCTCCTCTCCACCTTTCAGAGTCTTCTTATGTTTGTTTTGCATATGTCCAAGGTTTTTAGTTGTGCTTCACAGGAAGAATACGCAAAGTCCACATACTCTCTCTTGGCAGAAGTCCCTTAGTATTTTTTTTTTTGAGACAGAGTCTCACACTGTCACCCAGGCTGGAGTGCAACGGTGCGATCTCGCCTCACTGCGACCTCCACCTCCCGAGTTCACACGATTCTCCTGACTCAGCCTCCTGAGTAGCTGGGATTACAGGTGCACACCACCACACCCGGCTAATTTTTTGCTATTTAGTAGAGAGAGGGTTTCACTATGTTGGCCAGACTGGTCTTGAACTCCTGATCTCGTGATCTGCCCGCCTCAGCCTCCCCAAGTGCTGGGATTACAGGCGTTAACCACCACGCCCAGCCCCTTAGTGCATCTTTAAGACTTATTTTGGAAGTTATCTTTAGGAGAAGGAAAGGAATGGAGCACGTTGCCTTCCCCCACATTAAGGCCATGTTGCTGAGGCACATTTTTTTAAAAAATAATTATCCAGTTAGAGCAGAGCTGCCCTTGCCTGTCTGACATTCAGTTCCCCAGAAGTAGACCTGAGACGGAATCTGGGTAAAAGGGACTTATGAAGGACTGAATAACCAGTAGGGGAATGAGGAGGTGGTACTAAGAAGTGAGGGAGGCCAAACAAGGGGGCGTGATCCCCAGAGGGTGATGTTGGCCTGATCCTGCGCGGAGGAGGAGGGACAGTACAAGTGTCCTCTCTGAGTCGTTCTGATCAGAGGCAAGGGGGTCTTCATGGAAGTATGCAATTATACAGGACCCTGTGCTCAGAAGGGCCCATGCTTGGTTTAACCTTCTGCTCTCACCATCTTGAAATTCTCAACAATTTTCTATTAATAGCAAGAGGCTCCATGTTTTTATTTTCCACTGGGCCCAGTAAATTATGTAGCCAGTCCTAGACCAGGGGGTAGAGTACTTATAGACTCCTCCGCCAAAAGGAGTTGGAGGGGTGTAAATTCCTAGGCATTCTGGATTCTTCCTGAGCTCGGGGTTCCTGAGCTGAATAATGTCCCCCCAACAAAATTCATGTTCATCAGAACCCCAGAATGTGGCTTTGTTTGGAAAAAGTGTCTTTGCAGATGTAAACCGTTAAGATGAGGTCATGCTAGAGTAGGGCAGGCCCTAATCCACCGACTGGTGTCCTCATAAGGAGAGAATACAGACAGACAGACACACATACACACACACACAGAACAATGCCATTTGAAGACAGAGCCAGAGGTTGCAGTGCAGCAGGCACAAGCCAAGGAATGCCGGGAATCGCTGGCAGCCACCAGAAGCTCGGAGAGAGGCGTGGGACAGATCCCGCTCCAAGTCTCCAAAAGGAACAAACCCTGCCGACACCTTGACTGCAGGGTGCCTTCACTCCAGTTACCCTCACTGTGGCAGAATAAACGTCTGCTGCTTCAAGCCGCCCAGTTGGTGGAACTTTGCTGCATCAGCCCTAGTAAACCAGCACACCAAGTCAGGTTAACTCCAGGTGCTGGCTGTTGGGAGTCAAGGCACATCTGAACAGGCATGCCAGAAAAATGGCAAAGGATCGGAGGGGCAAAGGCAGAGCCCAGCTTGAGCCGGGCCCTCTGGCCTTCACCTTTCAGTGAACCAGACCAGCTGTGCACCTCTATGGGGGCATGGGCTAATGACCCAGCCAAAAGGGAGGCACTCAGACAATAGGGGAGGTAGGGCCTCCAGTGAACCAGAGACGGCTGGCGCCACTTGAAGGCATTCACATTCCGATTTTTAAAAAACCAAGCGATGCCAACCACACAAGCATGTCTGAGTCTCCAACTCAGCTCCTGGACCTGGAAATTATATATCCGGCTGGGAAGCTCTCCAGGGACTCAGCTGATCCATGCTGATCCTCACGTTACAGCTGCTCTCTGGGGTGTTTCTTCTACCTCCAAAGTAGGCTGGCTTTATTCACAACGCCTTCATATAGATGGTGTTCTCAGCTATTTGCAAAAACCTCCCCCGCTAGCTCTAGGGGTTCTGAAATTCTAGCCAACTTACTTCTTGGGTGAAAACATAAGTTATTTGCTCGAATGTATTATTGTTACTGGCATTGAGTCCGTACAGGCCTGCGGCAACCTTGATTCTTGCCTCCTCAGAAGAAAGAATTCGACTGAGGGGGCCTAAGGCAGAGAGAGGACTGAGGCAAGTTTTAGAGCAGAAGTGAAAGTGCACTAAAAAGTGTTAGGGCAGTAATAAAAGGATGTAAAGTACACTTGGAAGAGGGCCACGTGGGTGCCTTGAGAGATGAAGTACACGGCTTGACCTTTGACTTGAGGTTCTATATGTTGGCCTGCTTATGGGATCTTGCATCGGCTCTCCCCTGATTCCTCCTTTGGTGGGGGGCTGTCCACATGTACAGTGACCTGCCTGCCAGCACTTGGGAGGGGAACACGTGCAGTGTGTTTACTGGGGTTGGACACGTGCTCACTTAAGGCGTTCTTTCCTTACCAGTTGAGTGTTCCCATAGGCCATATACCAGTTAAATCCCACCATTTCGCCTCCTAGTATGCGTGCTTGAGCCCGTGCACCCCATTCCTGAGATCCTTTCCGGAAGCTGCTGATCACCACTTCCAGGTTTTTTCTATCTGTTGGGAGACTGCCGTTCCCTGGCACTGGCTGTGACCAATTACTATTTTACAGAAGACAGTTAACAACCACCTGACCATCACCTGATGGTTGCCTGGCATTCCTGGTTGGGTGGGTGGTGAGGGCCTCTCCTGCCCCTGCTCATGTCTGACTAGTTACCTACTATAACATTGTCATCGAGGACTATAATAAAGGTAGATTAACATAGATTACACCATCACCTAATCTCTCTGAAGACCCTGCAAAGTCTTAAGCTAAGGGGACATTTGACAGGTACATTGCAATTTAGGTAGGGGAATCAGGAGAGCTGGAGCCACAGGCCACTGCTTTGGGAGCACAGTCCAGACATAACAACACTGGATAAGGCACCCGGCAGCTGGGGAGAGGTATGCACCATGAGGAGGAGGAAAGTTATGTAGAAAAGAAAGAAGGAGTCTGGGCGTGGTGGCTCACACCTGGAATCCCAGCACTTTGAGAGGTCAAGGCAGGTGGATCACCTGAGGTCAGGAGTGCGACAGCAGCTTGGCCAACATGGCGAAACCCCACTCTACTAAAAATACAAAAATTAGTCAGGTGTGGTGGTGCACGCCTGTAGTTCTAGCTACTCAGGAGGCTGAGACAGGAGAATCACTTGAACCCAGGATGTGGAGGTTGCAGTGAGCCAAGATGGCGCCACTGCACTCAAGCCTGGGTGACAGAACAAGACTCTCAAAAAAAAGAAAGAAGGAAGGAGGGAAGAGAAGGGAAGGGGAGGGGAGGGGAAGGCAGGGGAGGGGAGGGGAAGGCAGGGGAGGGGAGGGGAGGGGAGGGAAGGGAAGGGAAGGGAAGGGACGGGACGGGAAAGGAAAGGAAGGAGACCTGGCAGACTAAATCCAAATGTTGCTGAGGCATTTGGCTTGATGCCAGAGACCCAAAAATAATAAAACCATAAATTTAAATAGATGTATTTTCTTCTTATTTCTGAAATTTCTGAAATTCTAGCTGACTGACTTCTTGGGTTAAAACATAAAAGTTATTTGATGGAATGTACTATTGTTACTGGTGGTGAGTCCATACAGGCCCGCAGCAATATCTCTGATACTGCTCACAAGCTCTCTGAAAGGCAGCTATTTACATGTCCATTTCATAGACAGGAGGGTTAGACTCGTACAGATTAAGTTCGTTTTCCAAGGAGCAAGTAGGAGAACTGGCATCAAGCCAACTTCCTTTCAGAGGCTTCCACTTGCTGGTCACCCCAGGGGCTCCTGGCCCATTTGGGTACAAATCCTGCCAGCAGGAGGTTCCACAGAGATGATAAAAGAGAAATAGCCATCAGGGCCGACTGCCTAAGCCTGCAACCTGCCAGCCACCCAGGACCACATGCTAAGCAGGGGCCTCTCCTGGGCTTTGGTGCTCTGCAACCGGCATGTTGAAATTCCTAATAATTTGATCTTTGAATCTATGCTCTATGAGTGAAGTCCAGTGGAACATGCCCCAGGGGGGTTTGGAGCCTCAGCTCACATGCGGTCCCACTCCTGCTGCCTCCCAGCCTTTCTGGGCTCAGTTGCCCACTCTCACCCTCAACCAGCAGCTGCCACTGCCCTCCACTCCTGCTGGGCGCCTGGGCATGCCACCATGACCAAAAGAGCATACTAAATAGCAAATTTTAAAAATGCCTTATCAGGCCAAGAAAGAAAAAGAGAGCCTGCAAAGGAAAGGAAACAAGGCTTTTTCCTTCTTCATAAGCAGATAGAGCCATGTTTTTATCTTGCACTGGCCCTTGAAAATGATATACCCAGCCTTGATAGCAGTGACCTAATACGCTGTCTAGAAAAGCAACGTGAATGTGCCCAGGAGCCCACGAGCTGCTTGTTGGCTGACTTCACCCAGCCCCAACATTCCAGATTTTTAAAACTTATTTTTAATACTAAAAGTAGCTCTCCAGGGACACTCAGCCTGTCACACTGCTCTCAAAAGATGGACCCGTCTTGGCAGCTGGTCCACAGCTCAGAACTGAGTTCAAACCAGTTATCAGCTCCCTTAAAAGAGCAAGAGCTAACCGTCCCCTGCAACAGAGCTCACTCTCTTACACGTACTCTTCGATTGTGACAGTCTTCGTGTAAGTCAATTATGGTTATTTTGTTCACGTCTAAACTCTACCCGTAGAATACCAGGGACGGACATAAAAAGTCAGTTGTGAGCTCTTGCCTGGATTTTACAATCCAGTGGACGCGCGGAAGGGATATTCATTTGTCCTCCGCCTTCCTGCCAGCCGGTTCCCTTTGACTTCCGAAAATGAAGGTTGCAGCTTTACCACTTGTACCACTTGTTTCTGCGTATGTGTCGGCCTTTTTAAATCAGACACAATGATTGCCTAACGTGGGGCTAAGTTTTGTTCCAAGTCTACGGTGAGCGCGCGTGTGTTCTCTCTACCTGCCGTGTTGCTGCAGGGAGATTCAGTCCAGCGCTTGTCACTGCTCCGGACAACAGCTGACAGGCAGGACGGGCTCCTCCTGGGCCTGCTCCCAGGCAGCTTGCAGGAGCAGAGGCTGTGCACTTGAGCCCTGTCCAGTCGCAACCTGGTCACAGAAGGCAAGCAGGTGGCCTGGAGCCGGGACAGCAGGGAGTAAGGGGCTCTGCTGCCCTGTGACTGGACAGCGCTGGCTGCAGAGAGCAGCAGGATGCCCCCAAAGGACGGCCACAGTCTTCCTCATGCCCTGTGCACTGGGGACCCAAGGCACAGAGTAGACATCACACCTGTGACTGCAGGCAGATGAAGAGCCTGCCTGTGTGGGGCCCCTGAGGGACAGCGCTTGAAGCTGCCCCAAAGAAAGCCGAGCCCACTGAGGCTGGAGTCTCACACAGGCTCCCTGGCACATGAGCTCAGCCTATTAAAAGTGCTTGCTTAGCCCAGTGGGGACTGACAGCCAACGGTCATGAGAGATTTTATGGGGGTGATGGAAACACTGTGAAATTGGATTATGATGGTGGTTGCACAGCTCCATACATTTACTACGTTATTGAATTGTACACTTAAAACAGGCGAGTTTTATGGTACCTAAATTATACTTCCATAAAACTCTTCAAAGAAAAACAGAAAGAGAATATATATGTATATTCATTTCTTTCAAAATTCCTGTCTGGTCAGATCCTAGCTCCAGGTTGCATTTATGTTCTTGCTTTTAAATTTTACTGATGTATAATTTACATAGAATTAAATGTGCACTTTGATGAGTTTTGGAAAATGTAGACATCTGTGTAACCACTGGCACGATCATGATATAGAACTTTTCATTCCCCCAGCAAGTTCCCTCTAGCCTCTCTGCAGTCAGCCTTCTCCCTTATCCCAGCCACAGGCCACCACTGATCTGCTTTTTGTCACTATAGATTAGTTTAGACTCTTCTAGAATTTCACATAAATACACTCTTTTGTGTCTGGCTTCTTTTAGCCAGTATAATGTTTTTGAGATTCATCTTGTGCTCCCCTTTAAAAACAAAACAATTTGTGTTGGTGAGTTCTCCAATGTGAAAAAGCCTTCTCTGTTCCAGTAACAAGTTTTCCAAATTAGGAAACAACTTTCCTTGAATAGTCTAAGGCTTTTGGTTGAAAATATTTTTCTCAACGATGAGTTTGAAGAGGACCCAAAATTATTAAGAAGTTATTGTTGCTGGGCGCGGTGGCTCATGCCTGTAACCCCAGAATTTTGGGAGGCTGAGGAGGGCAGATCACGTGAGGTCGGGAGTCTGAGACCAGTCTGACCAACATGGAAAACCCCGTCTCTACTAAAAATACAAAATTAGCTGGATGTGGTGGTGCATGCCTGTAATCCCAGCTACTTGGGAGGCTGAGGCAGGAGAATCACTTGAACCCAGGAGGTGGAGGTTGCAGTGAGCCAAGATTGCACCACTGCACTCCAGCCTGGGCAACAAGAGTGAAACTCCATCACAAAAAAACAAAACAAAACAAAAAAGAAGTCATTGTTAATATTAAGGTATTGTTAAGAATTTTACTTCTAATTTAGAAATCATTTTCTAAAATTACCCTTGCTAAAATAAAAAATTTTTTAAAAGACAGCAAGAAGAGACTTAGAGAGAAAGAAACAGGCTAAGATAGAAGTATTTTAAACTAAAAAACTTACCCGAAGATATCACATACGTAAAGTTTACAAATCAGGTGAGTAATTCCTTAGAAAAGGCAGAATATTTCTGTTAGGGACAAACCTCCCCACAAAAGCTTCTTGGTACTGCCGACACTTCCCCCAAACCTCTCCGCGCTGCCCACTTCTGCTTATGCTCTGCAAATCTTCGTGCCGCCTACCCTTCCCCTGAGCCCCGTTACATTTCTAAGCCCTTGTCGAGGCGTCGAAGTGAAGCCAGCAGACTTCACCTATCAGGCCTTGGTGCGATAAGCAAACCCCAATTACAAGCCATCGGACCGCACAGGGGGAGGTCGTGGGAAGCATAAACCAACTTTACCTACACCCGCCTATAAATTCTACCGTAAGTGTCACAAGGCAATATGTGGCAAAATTAACCAGCAAACAACCCCGGGATGCGGCCATACCAAAGAACTCCCCCAAACTCCCCTCCCCAGTATAAACTCCTCATTTTGTCAGCTCAGGGCCACTCCTCTGACTGTTGGAGGGCGGCCGGCAGGTTAACAAAGGCTTGCCTGAACTTGGATCTCTTGTCCCTTCTCTCTCGGCTGACCTTACATTCCATTTTGAGGCACACAGTAGACACTTGAGTCATTTTTGAAAGATTGGATGAATTGGAAACTATTTATAGAATTCGCAGGAACAGATGCCTCTCCAAACTTGCCTACATTTCTCCATGAAGCAGTCAGTATGAAATTTGCCTGTAGTGATGGATGGGAATCCAAAAGGATCTGAGACAGATCTCAATCAGTTTAGAACATTTATTTTGCCAAGGTTAAGGGGCGTGCCCACGACCGCCTCAGGAGGTCCCGATGACATCTGTCCAAGGTAGTCAGGGTGCAGCTTGCTTTTATACTTGTTAGGGAGACATGAGATGTCAATCAATATGTGTAAGATGTACATTGGTTTGGTCCGGTAAGGGGAGGGGGAGGTAGATAAGAGGCAAAGGTAGAAAAGAGACAAAAGGTTGCATTGTTTTGAGTCCTTGATCCGCCTTTCGATGAATACACAATTTAGTCTGGCTCAGTGAATCTGCAGTTATACATAAACAATAAGGCAGAGGAAGCAATCAAATATGCGTTTGTCTCAGGCGAGCAGAGGGATGACTTTTGTCCCACACCTGTGAAGGTAAGCTGTCAGTTTACATTGCCAGGGTGCAATTCAAGAGAACGGTTTTATGGTAAGATCGTACGGCCTACAAGGAATTTTCTTGTGGACAAATTGTAAGGAAGGTATGTAGCTTTTTAAAAATCTTTGTAGCTATCTTATTTAGGAATAAGATGAGAGGCAGGTTTGCCTGATGCAGTTCCTGGCTTGACTTTTCCCTTGGCTTTGTGATTTTGGGGTCTTGAGATTTCTCTTCCTTTCACATGAGCAAGTTTTGCTCACACGATAACTTCAAAGCAGCCACTTTGAAGTTGCAGAGCGACTTTTTAAAATAATTAAACCCGCCGGGCACAGTGGCTCATGCCTGTAATCCCAGCACTTTGGGAGACCAAGGCAGGTGGATCACCTGAGGTCAGGAGTTCAAGACCAGCCTGGCCAACATGGTGAAACCCTGTCTCTACTAAAACTACAACAATTAGCCGGGTGTGGTAGTGGGCGCCTGTAATCCCAGCTACTCAGGAGGCTGAGGCAGGAGAATCGCTTGAACCCGGGAGGCAGAGGCTGCAGAGAGCCGAGATCATGCCACTGCATGCCAGCCTGAGCGACAGAGAGAGACACTGTCTCTAAATAGATTAATTAACTAATTAATTAATTAAATAAACCAACTGAACAAAATGTGGGTGTCAGCTGATAATGGGAGTAGGCTAAGTCACAAGTGCAGTCTGGGAGCCATTATTGAAGCCAAACAGTGGCCTTCGACTGGTTTAAGCCACTTGGGGAAGGAGATGAGACAGTGAATATTAGCTGAAGAGGGCTCCACACTGGGGCACATAAGCCTTCATCTTTGCCTCCCAGCAGAGAAAAAAATTGTTCCATTGTTACTTTTCAAAGAGGTGAGTGTTTCTCCACACTGTGCCTGGACAACACACACCATCTCCAGAAGTCCCGAGAACATGCCTCTGGAAGTCGATTCTATTCCCACAACTGTCTCATACAAAGGTATCTGAAGCTTCTGCCTGGGCCTCCCTCTTCCTGCCATCCTAACTAACTGTCATTTTTCAAGTGTTTCAACATTTCAACTTACACGAGTATCTGGTCATCTAAACATGCTCATTTCTTTGTTCCCTGCCTGTCCCAGCTTCCATTTGGGACCATCTTCCTTTTCACTGTCTGACTATTGTCTTTGACTCACTTCTGGTCACCCTGATTCCCTAACCTCCTTAATTATCTTCGGCCTGAAACTTGGTGCCAACCACCCCCACCCCGGCTCAATCCCTGCTGGCAGCAGGGGCAGAAATATTCCACACCTGCCTGAGTTTACACAGTCACGTTCTACACAAGGAGCCGAAACCGAATCCAGGGCCTGCCCCATCCCTCTCCAAGTGTATGGGCTGAATTGTGCTCTTCCAAAAAAGATGTGTCGAAGTTCTGGCCCTCAGTACTGCAGAATGTGACTTTATTTGAAGAGTGTCATTGTGGATATAATTAGTTAAGATGAAGTCATGCTGGAGTAGGGTAGGTTCCTAATCCAATATGATAATGTCCTTATTTTTAAAACCACCGTGTGAAGACACAGACACACAGCGAGGGCAGCATGGGATGACAGAGGCAGAGAGGGGAGTGATGCAGCTGCAAGTCGAGGAACAGCACAGATGCTGGGGACCCCTAGAAGCCAGGAAGAGGCAAGGAAGGAACCCCCTCCAGGCTTCAGAGGCAGCAGGCCTTGCTGACACCTTGATCTCTGACTCCCAGCCTCCAGGACTGTGAGGCCACACAGTTCTACCTTCAGCCACACAGTTGGTGGTGTTTGTTACAGCAGCCCAGGAAACTGATACTTTGCATGTGACGGTGAATTTTAGGTGTCAGCTTGGCTGGATTAAGGAATACCTAGAGAACTAGGAAGGCATTATTTCTGGGTGTATTGCTGAGGATGTCTCCAGGAGACCAGAGTGTGAGCTGATAGGCTGAATCAGGAAGATCCCCCCCCTCAACGTAGGTGGGCACCATCCAATCAGCTGCAGCCCAGAAAGAACAGAAAGTCAGAGGAAAGGTGATTTCCTCTCTCTCTCCTGGAGCAGGACACCCTTCTATTCTTGCCGTTGGACACCAGAACTCCAGGATCTCCAGCTTAGGGACTCCAGGACCTACACCAGAGGCTCCCTGGGTTCTCAGGTCCTTGGCCTTGGACTGAGAGTTACACCATCCGCTTCTCTTGTTCTGAGGCCTGTGGATTTGGATTGGGCCAGGCTACTGGCATCCCAGGGTCTCTAGTTTGCAGACAGCCTGTTGTGGGACTTCTCAGCCTTCATAATCACATAAGCCAATTTCCCTAATAAAATCCCTCCCCTATGTCTGCCTACCTACTCTATCTATCTATGTATCTACGTATGTATGTATGTATGTATGTATCTATCTATCTATCTATCTACCTACCTATCTAGCTAGCTATCTAATCTATCTATCTAATCTATCTATCTAATCTATCTATCTATCTATCTATCTATCTATCTATCTATCTATCTATCTATCTAATCTATCTATCTATCTAACCATCTATGTGTCTAGCTTATTGGTTCTGTCTCTCTGGAGAATCTTGACTAAGACACTGGGTGGCTGATCATTTGCACTTCATTGTAATCTCCTCCAAGAAGCCAGTCAAAGTTAGGAGATACTTCTTGTCAGGCCTCTGAGCCCAAGCTAAGCCATCATATCCCCCGTGACCCGCATCCAGATGGTCTGAAGTAACCGAAGCATCACAAAAGAAGTGAAAATGGCCTGATGACATTATCTTGTGAAATTCCTTTTCCTGGCTCATCCTGGCTCAAAAGCTCCCCCACTGAGCACCTTGTAACCCCCACCCCTGCCCGCCAGAGAACAACTCCCTTTGACTGTAATTTTCCTTTATCTACCCAAATCCTACAAAACGGCCCCACCCCATCTCCCTTCGCTGACTCTCTTTTCGGACTCAGCCCGCTGCCCCCGGGTGAAATAAACAGCCTTGTTGCTCACACAAAGCCTGCTTGGTGGTCTCTTCACACGGATGTGAGTGAAACTCCTGTGATGTCTTATATTTATCCTATGTTTGGTAAAATAAGAGTTCTAAAATAACCAATTTCTTGGTTATTATTATTAAAAAAACATTTTTTTTTCCCTGGTGTTCTTTCCAAGCAAATAATCAGTCCTGATATGGTCAGGGAGATGACAGGATGGTGGGGGATGGCGGAAATTACCAGCAAGATTCTCCCCAAAGTGACTTAAAACAAGATTTTTATTTCGCACTTTCCATGAGGCAAGAATTTGGGAGTCCCTCAGCTGGATGGTTCCAGTCCAGAATTTCTCCCATAGATACAGTCAAAGTGTCAGCTGGGTCTGCAGTCATCTGAAGGCGTGGTTTCCAAAGCATGGTCCCTGGGGGAACACGGAGGGCCACAGCATAGACATTGTATCTGGGGACATGAGGGTTGACGAATGAGGCTCACCCCCCTACAACCCCTGCCAGATTAGAAAATTTCCCGACAGGTGAGGAGGGAAAGGATGAAGAGGGGAGGAGAAGAGGGCAGAGGATGGAGGGTTTCTAAAAGAGAAGCTGCAGTTGGCTTTGCTGGAGGAGTCCTGGGTAATGTGGGGAAGACTTTGGGGCAGTTTGAAGCACTTTGTAAGAGGACTTGCTAAGTATTTAATCTTCACAAATCCCTGTAAATATTGTTATTTACAAATGCACAAACTGAGGCTTCGGGAGGTTAAATAACTTGCACAAAGACACTCCCCGGAGAAGCAGGTGTGGTAGCCAGCCTCCAAGACGACCTCGAATGAGTCCTACCTCCAGTATCCATGCCCTTCCATAGTCCCAGCCACCCCCCGCATTGAATCAGGATCGGTCCATGTGACCAAGAGAATATGGCAGAGGTCTGAGGCCAGGCCGTAAATGGCATGTGGCTTCTGCCTTCCATCTCTCGGAGTGCTTGCTGAGGGTGAATTTCACCGCTGTGTCACGAGGACACTCACGCTGTCTATGAAGAGGCCCATATGGCGAGAAACTGAAGCCTCCTGCCAACAGCCAAGTGGGTGAACCATGTCAGATGTGAATCCTCCAACCTCAGTCAAGCTTTCCGATAACTCAGCCTCAGCTGACATCTTGACTGCAACCACATGAGAAATTCTTAACTGGCACCTCCCAGCTAAGTCACCCTTAAATTCCTGCCTCACTGAAAATGAAATAAGAAACACTTGTGTTATTATGAATCACGTGGAGGTAATCAGTTGCATAGCCATAGAGAGCTAGCACGGCAGGGTTCAACAGAAGCTTGTCTGACCCCTGGGTGATGCCATCAGTTTCCCACAGGCCCTTCTGTCTTCCACCTTTTCTCTTATAAATAATAAATGGAGAATACATTAATAATTAAAAATCAAACTGCAAATGTTATTAAATGTTCAGGCAGAAGTTTAAAGGAGAGAAGAAAGATTCTAGCAACCACAGAAAGCAAACATGGCAAGAACAGAGGGCACGGCTAGGGCAGAAGGTGTTCAAGCCACAAACTGTAATGAGTGCAAACTCTAGGCGCAGCGTGGAGCAGGCATGGGCTTGGCCCTGAGGAGATACAGACATACAAAAAGGCCCACCACCTGGCCTCAGGGACCCCACAGACCAGCCGGAGAGAGTCTCTTTTTTCTGGTGACTGGTCGTCACGTACAAGTTGAGGAAAAGCAGGAGAGGAGGACACTGAGGGGTCCTAGGAACACAGCAGGGGACATACATTCAAAATGGGGACATTTGGTCCTTTTCATTCTGGAAGTATCCAGTTATCAACCTTAAGAGACAGCGTAACCTGTGCCTAGCTGTGAGTGAGCAGCACCCCGAGTTCTGGCCATTGCTGGAACCCACTGGGAGCTGCCCGAGTCACCTTAAGGTGCCCGTGTTCAAACAGTGTTGAGTTAATATCTTCTGAGCTCTTGTTTGCAAGGCACTGGGCCGGGCATTGCAGACTCCACCCTTGAGAGGCCAAGAGTGTGAGACAAGCACACAAAGAATTAAGATCCAAGAAAAATATTCTATGTCTATGAAGTTAATGACATGACCCAATGGCTAAAGCCTGGCCAGCAGTGCTCAGTGGGCAGCTGGGAGAGTGTGGCCTGGGGTCTGACAAGGGCAGCAGCAATGGCTGCTGGAGTAAAGGGCTCTGGAAATTGGAAACTTGTTGACTGGTTTGTCAGTGCAGTAGTATCAAGGGAACATATATCTACATTTACAGCCAGGAGCTAGGACTGCCAAGACACCAATGGAAACAGTAGGCCCCAAATCTGAAAGTTCCAGGTCAAAGCAAGAAGCATAGAGGAACAAAGTCGAAAGACCAGTTAAGCATAAAAATTGGGTTTGGGCGGTGAGAGCCAGGACAGCGGGAGTTTGAGGCTGCTTTGGCAGGGCAGAGGAGCGAGATGAGGCGTCAGAGTGATAGTCCTTGCCTCCCTAGGGAGTAGTACCTGATCTAAAAAGATTGTGAAAAACTTCCCAGAGGTAGACAGAAAGTTCATATCTGGTTGGGGGATCAGTAAAGGCCTGTGGGGCTCTGATGGATAAGCAGGGTTTTGAGCAGCAGAGTTGGTTATCAGGGAAGAGAAGGAATCATGGCGGAAGAGTCCGAATGAGCAATGGCACAGGTGTGGGACAAATGCAAGGCACGCGTGGTGAACAGCTTAGACCAGTCGCCCACAGCAGGGGCGCAGGGGAGAGGATGCTGCCAGATCTCAGAGGGAGGGAATCTGCCTGGCTCTTTAACCTGATTCCTTCCCTTTCATTCTGGCTTCATGGAGTGGAGGGATTTGAGTGGCAGGCTATAGCATGTAAGCATTGTTCTGCAGACAAGGAGAAGACAATAGGCGTGTTGGAAAGTTGAGGGTAGAGCTCATTTCTGCAGCAAAGAATTGGCATTCAATTCAATAGACAATGAGCTGTCACGTGTCACAGAACACACTATTTTCCTCCCCAATTGGATTGTTTGCTATTTGATTCCTAAACCCGCCCTGAAATTTCAGCCTTTCAAAAGTCGATGCTGCTCCAGGGAAGGCACGTAAGCCCCGCGCTGCCGCAGCTCTGTCCGCCTGCATCTGTCTGCTCTGTGCTCACCGTCCTCGCCAGCCTGCTGGACCATTCTTCAGCCCCAGCTGAAATACCATTCATCGTTTGTTCACATTTTTACATTCCTGCTTTTGGGAAGCATCTTACATTTATGTCAAATGACACTTACCAGCAGTCAGACAGAGAAGTATACTGCGAGGGGGTTGTCACTGCCTGCACATATGCAAGTTTAGCCATGTGTGACTGTATCGGATGATTTGATTGTCACTTCAGTTGAGCTATTTGCATTGGTAGCACCAGCCAAGACTGAATTTAAACTTGAATTCAGGTCCCCACTCCTGATTTTAAATCACTCTTTAAAGATTATATATGATGCAGGCTGGATGTGGTGTCTCATGCCTGTAGTCCCAACTACTTGGGAGGCTGAGGTGGGAGGGTCACTTGAGCCCAGAAGTTCAAGGCTGCAGTGAGCTTCACGGCACTCCAGCCTGGGCGACAGAGCGCGAGCCTGTCTCTAAAAACATAAAAAGACTGTATGTGATGCAGAACTGAAACTAAAAATAACGCAGAATGCAAAAGACTCTGAGGGTAAGCTTGTGGTTTTTAAATGTGGCATAAAGAGGACCATTTCCCTCTTCTCTGAGAAATCACCCAAAAGTGAGAAGGAGAATAAGAAACAGGAACAAAACTCTATCTTGAAAGAAATTAAGAGACATCTGAACCCTGAACTAAAATAGAAGAGGAAGGACTTCCAGATACAGCGAAGGTCAAGCAGGCATGTGGGAAGATCATGAGAGAAGACAGCCACAGTTGGAACCATCAGTCAAAGCCAGGAAAGCCTAGTTCCTCAAAGTAAGGGACACGCTCTGAGTAGCAAAGCCAACAGCCCCTTTTTGGACCAATAAGAACAGTCTACAGGTTTGTGGCTGGAGACTCGCTAGGCTGGTTAAATCCACAGTCTCAACACCTAAGAAAGGCGGGACTGAGTGAGAAAAAACACAGACAAGCTAGGTTGGCATTCTGATGGTGAGGCAGCGTGGTGCAAACTCTCTTACCCTGCTTATGGTGTCTGTCTGGGAACAATAGAGGATAAAAGAACTTTCTCAGCTGGGCGCGGTGGCTCACACCTGTAATCCCAGCACTTTGGGAGGCCGAGGCGGGCGGATCACGAGGTCAGGAGATCGAGACCATCCTGACTAACACGGTGAAACCCCGTCTCTACTAAAAATACAAAAAAATTAGCCAGGCGTGGTGCAGGCACCTGTAGTCCCAGCTACTCGGGAGGCTGAGGCAGGAGAATGGCGTGAACCCGGGAGGCGGAGCTTGCAGTGAGCCGAGATGGCGCCACTCACTCCAGCCTGGGCGACAGAGCGAGACTCTGTCTCAAAAATAAATAAATAAAGTGAAACCATTTCAGAAATACAGGCTGGGCACCGTGGCTCATGCCTGCAGTCCAAGCTACTTGGGAGGCTAGGTGGGAAGACCACTTATGCCCGGAAGTAAAGCAACACTCGCAAGAGAAGAAACTGAGTTAGAAACACAGTAAGACAAAAGGGAGAGAGAATTGAGAAAGGTGAACAAAGTGAAATTTAAATGACCAGAGAGTTTAAAATGATTACAGAGGATATCTTCAGTTACGACGGGCTAGCTAGTATCAGACCAGCTCTCCCCAGGAGAATACCACCAAACTGGACCCAGGAGAGGGAATTAAGGAATGGGAAAATAAGTAAGTTGAAAATACCTAAATTGAAGTCCTGAAAGGGAAAACAAAGAATAGAAAATATAAAAAGGGCATAAGAGACATCTGGGACACGGTGAAAAAGTCTGACATGCATGGAATTGAAGAACCAGAAAGAGAAAAGAGGAGTGAATGTGACTGCAGATCATCTGAATTGTGATTTTCCAAAAGTGGTAGAAGGTATCGAGTCACAGGTTAAAGAATCCTCCCAGGATACACGTAATAAAAACCACACCCAGGCACATCGTAAAAAGGATAAAGGGCAAATTTTAAGGACATTTCTAAAATAGAAAAGGGAATAAAAACACATGACGTTCAAAGATACAATGACACTTCTAGTTAACTTTCAACAGAAGTTGTAAAAGCCCAAAGAAATGCATTGTCATCTTTCAAGTCCTGAAATAAGACAACTGCCAACCTGAAATTCTCTTCCCAGGGAAAACAGGATTCAAAAGCTGCAGAGATGGTCATTTTCAAAAACGCAAACAAACAAAAAATCAAGAAACCTGAGCGACTGTATTACCCACAGAGTCCACTCACAGAGAACTGCAGAGGTTTTCTTTAAGCAGGTAGAGATTGATCTTAGCTGGAGGTGCAAGAAGGAATGAAGAGAACCAGCAGAAACATGAGGATAAATCCAAGTCAATACTGAGTTTTAAATAGTATTTTTTATTGAGGATCTTATATGTTCAATTAAAACACATAACAACAATAGTACAAAAGGCAAGAAGAAGGCAATAAAATTAGAGTGTTCTGGTCAGGTGTGGTGGCTCATGCCTCACTTTGGGAGGTTGAGGTGGGAGGATCCTGTGAGTCCAGTTTAAGACCAGCCTGGGCAACATGGCAAGACCTTGTCTTTACCAAAAATCTAAAAAATTAGCAAGATGCAGTAATGTGCACCTGTAGTTCCAGCGTCCCTGGGGTGGGGATGGGGCGTTGGTGGGAGGATTGCTTGAGCCCAGGAGGTGGAGGCCGTAGTTCACTGTGATTGTGCCACTGCCCTCTGGCCCCCGTGACAGACTGAGACCCTGTCTCCAAAAATGCATATAATAAAGCGTTCTAAGGTCCTTGCACTGTCTGAAAACTGGTGAAAGCATTAATTTAAGGGAGACTCAAAGAGTCAAAAATGCATTTTGCCATCTCTAAGGCAAGCGAATAATAAGAGAATATGTAACTAATAATAAAGGAAGGGGCATGAAATGGAATAACAAAAACACAACCAAAAAAAAATTGTTAATCTAAAAGAAGTCAAGAAAGGATAAATATTAAAATACAATGAAAATATAGAACAAATAGAAAGATGGATAAGACAGTTGATTTAAACCCAGATATAGAAGTAATTATATTAATGTAAACGAACTAAGTAATAAAAAACTGAAAACATTGTCAGACTCAATTAAAATGAGCCAAAAACTATGCTGCTTAAAAGAAGTATTTTAAATATAGAAACTCAGAAATGTTGAAATTAACAGGATAGAAAAAATGTAACCAAAAGTAAATTGTGTAGCTATGCTATATCAGACAAAGTAGACTTTAAGATAAGAACTATTATTAGAGATAAAGAGCATTTGGTAATAATAAAAGAGTCAATTTAACAAGAAAATGTGATTATTCTAAATAATTCAGAAGTCCACATAGAAATCACAATGGAAATTATGAAATATTTTAAATGACAATAAAAATAGACAATGTATGGTATTCAGCTAATGCCATACTTAGAGGGAACTTTATGGCGTTAAATGCATTTATAATGGGAGAAAAAGACTGAAAAGCAATTATCTAAGTAACTATTTCAAGAAACCTAGAAGATAATTATCAAATTAAAACCAAAAGAGATAGAAAGAAGGAAACAATAAGTAACAAAAATCAATGTAATAAAAAACAAACATATAAATACTGAAAAATCAAAGAAGCCTAAAATTAGTTTTTAGACTAATAAAACTGATAATCTCCTACCTGAACCAATGAAGAAAAATAGAGAAAAAGCATAAAACACCAATATACAGTTATAAAGATCCTAAAGACAATAAGAGGATAATGAGAAGGTAATATAAATAACTTGATACCAATAAACTTAGACATTTAGATGAAATGAGTAAATTCCTCGAAAAGCACTATTTTCCAAAATAGTCACAATGAGGAATAAAAAATATAAGTCGTTCTATATTTATTAGGTAAAAATGAATATATAATTTAAAATCTACCACAAAGAAAACGCCAAGCTCTGATGGGGTCAATAGAAAATTTCTCCCAACATCCCACGATATTATGTAAACCTTTACAGAGAAAAGACAAAAAGATTAAGAGGCCAGCACAACATAAACTTTATCACAACCTGAAACTTCAATTAAAAAGTTTGTTGTTGTTGTTGTTTGAGACGCAGGCTTGCTCTGTCGCCCAGACTGGAGTACAGTGACGCGACCTCTGCTTACTACAACCTCTGCCTCCCAGGTTCAAACAATTCTCCTGCCTCAGCCCTCCTGAGTAACTGGGATTACAGGTGCCCACTACGATGCCCAGCTCATTTTTGTATTTTTAGTAGAGACAGGGTTTCACCATGTTGGCCAGGCTGGTCTCAAACTCCTGACCTCAGGTGATCCTCCCACCTCGGCCTCCCAAAGTGCTGGGATTACAGGTGTGAGCCACCGCATCAGACCAAAAAGTTTACTTTAAAAATAATCCACTAGAACAGCAGTCCCCAACCTTTTTAGCACCAGGGACCGGTCCACGGCCCAGGGGTTGGGAACCCCTAGTCTATCCTGTTGGAAAGTCTCTAGTTATATAATTACAAGTTTGTTGGATGCTTCTGACGGGTTGAGCTTAAGTTCTGTTTTCCTTTAATACAAACATTTACAAGAAATAGCTCGAGTTAAGTTTTGCTTATGTTTACACATCAAGCAAGGTCGTGGTCATTTATGAGGCCTGACTTATGGTTGTGTCTGCTCAGGGGTTCTTCAGACCTGGTCTTCATTTTAATTGACTGTAACGTTAGAGCCCGCCTGCGTCCAATGACTGTACCTCTCTTCATGTGGCACCCCCTCTTACGAGGATAAGAATTTCTGTATAACTTTACATAAATGAAACCAAGGATGCATGCTCTACAGCAGATTTCAGAGATTTTCTAGGGCACTTTTGGTTCTGCTTGATTTTTGCCTCTAGGCTAATTACGACACATTATCTGCTCATCAATTTCCACGCCACTGCATAATGGCTAGATAGGATGTCGTGTGAGAAGATAGATTCTACATACCCACGCGCGCACACACACTATTGAGGGGAGGATGAGGGGGAAAAGGATTTATGCATGTACAGGCATTTGTGCCTTCCCCTGAGGCATGGATAAGAACTCAGGAGTTCTCATTTGTGCCTTCCCCTGAGGCATGGATAAGAACTCAGGAGTTCTCATCGGCGTGGACTTCCCGGGCAGAAGGAACTGAATATGCAAAGATGTGGAGGCATAAAGGTCGAGGCTTGTTGAAAAACTAAGGAGTCATTTGTGTTTCTCTGGTGAGGGGACATTAGCTCATGATCCTGACAGAGGGATAGACTGCTGACATTTTCTCCTTGGTTCCTAGTGCTAAATCTAGTTAAAGGGTTCCAATGGGCTAGGAGTGCAATTAACAAGCAGCAAGAGCACCGCAGGGGCACTGGTTATGGAGTCCTCTTAGGGCAGCACTGCCCAACAGAGCTTTCTGTGATCATGGAAATGTTCAGCAGCTGCACTGTCGAATATGATAGTCACTAGCCATATGCGACCATTTAGCATTTGTGGCCAGTGGGACTGAGGAAGTGAATTTTTTTTTGAGACGGAGTCTCACTCTGTAGCCCAGGCTGGAGTGCAGTGGTACCATCTTGGTTCACTGCAACCTCCGCCTCCCGGGTTCCAGCGATTCTCCTGCCTCAGCCTCTCAAGCAGCTGGAACGACAAGCGTGTGCCACCATGCCTGGCTAATTTATGTTTTTTTAGTGGCGACGGGGGTTCACCATTTTGGACAAGCTGGTCTCGAACTCCTGACCTCAGGTGATCCACCTGCCTCAGCCTCCCAAAGTGCTGGGATTATAGGCGTGAGCCACCACGCCCGGCCAGGAAGTGAATTTTTAGTTTTAGTTCGTTTAAATTTAACTAAGCTTGAATTTAAATAGGCACATGTGGCAATATGTAACGGCAGCTCTGGGGACACTCTCCATGGTCACAGCTCCTGGTCCTCCAGTCTGCTGTGGCAATTCCCCATAGGCTCTTCCCTTCTACCATTCATTAGCATTTCTTGAGCAATTACTATGAGCAGAGTTCTGAATTCGATGCTGATGGGAGTAAACCATGGAACAGGCATGGTCCCTGACTTCAAGGAGCTCGTGTCCTAGAAAGACAGAACTAAGGGAAGGCCACGCGGCGCGTGCAGTAGCCAGAGGGGCCCAGGATTCTGGGACAGCGTGTGGAGGGCTGCAGCCCTGTCTGTTGTTCAGGGGTGGCTTCTCAGAAGGCAGAGGCGTGAGACTGAGCTGGCGTTGGCAATGGAGGTTGGGGAAGGGCCAAGTGGAGGAGGCGGGGACCTGCAGTTGTCATGGCAACACTGGGGCCCTGGCACTCACAGCCTGCCCCTGTGCTGCTATATAATGAAGCCACCAAACTGTGGTAGGGAATTGCCATTCATGTAATTTATGTTTATACCTTATTTCCTGCCTGAAACAGTTGAGGAGAATTGTGAGAGCAAACTCACAGCACAACAGGATAAAAATAGCCCTTCGAGTGAAGGGAAAGCGAGGAGACCTGGTCAGATGAACCCAGAGGGCTCCAGGGTCACCTCCAGCCCCGGGGAGCCGTCAGATGCGTTATTCACATGGAGACAGCCTGCCCACTGTGTCATCTGGGACCCCAGGCACTTGGCATCACAGCAGCGGGCTCCTGGGTCGGCCCAAAGATAGGAGTAATTTGAGGAAGCAGAACCATGGAGTCCTCTCCGTTTCATAAGTGCTGAAGGACATGTAACTGAACCCTGGACCTAGCACCCAGCCATGGAGGGAATCGTGTTCCCCGGAAAAGATATGTTGACATCCTAGCCCCCTGTACCTCACACTGTGACCTTATTTGGAAATGGGGTCTTTGCAGACGTGATCACGTTGAAATGAAGTCAGTCATTCAGGTGAGCCCTAATCCGGTATGACTGGTATCCCTGTAAAAAGGAGAAATTTGAACACAGAGACAGACACACAGAAAGAAGATGGCCATGTAAACGGGGAGGACTGGGGCGATGCATCTACAAGTAAAGGAACACCGATGTCTGCTGGCAAACTGGTAGAAGCTAGGGAGACGTAAAGAAAAGTCTTTTCCCTGCAGGTTCCAGAGGGAGATGGCCCTGTCCGCACCTTGATTCCATCCTTTTAACCTCCAGAATTGTGAGATAATCATTTCTGTTCCTCGAAGCCACCTCGTTTGCGGTATTTTGTTACAGCAGCTCTGGAAGGCTCAGACATACCCTGATTCACAACTTGCTGCTTAAAAGACTGTTGGAATGAGGGCCAGCTTGGGAGCATGTGAGGGGCTGAGCCTGTGAGGTCAGGGGCCAAGGGGGACTGTATAGCAGAGGGTGCCTAGTGTGGGGAAAGGAGGAATGCATCAATGACAGGGATTGTTCCTAACTCTAGAAACCTTCTTCACCATTAATTTCACTTGTATTGTACCACAAGGAATGGGAGGAGACCACACACACACAGAAGTTTCCGTTCACTCACAGTCTTAGAAAGACTTCCCATTTCCTGATCAGTGCTCTACTTATTTCTGGGTTTTTAGTTTTTAAAGTTTCTAATGTCTGTGACTAACCATTTTTCTACATAGCTATAACACTTTGTTTTAACTGTATGTTAAAATACAAATAGCCCATTATAACTAATTTGTACCTTTCATTCCATGTCAGAAGCACAGACAATGTTACTTGTCACACCTGACAGAGTTTAGACATGCCCCTAGGTGACTAGTCACTGAAAATGAAAAACTATTTAAAAGAATAATTATTTTTAAAAATCTAAGGAGACATGGGGTGGCAAGGCCAACAAGTTTAGTCTGCCTTAGTGTAGAGCAAAGCTCCAATGTCCACTGCACAATTTTTGATTTCTAAAATTTGGTTAAATAACAGCACCCCAATGTCAGTTGGCCTTTGGCATTTTTGAATAAATTTTAGTGCTTCACTTTCCTTATTTGCAAAGGAGCAATAATAATATCACTACCTCATAGGGTTGTTGAGGGCTTAGCAGTTAACTTGGCGCCATGCTTGGCACCTGGTTAGTGCCCCAGGACATCAGTGTGGGTGTCTCCTCTACACTGTTCCTGACTCACGAAAACACTGCCAGTGCTTGACCCTCACCAATGACCCCACTCTACCAGCTCCCTGCACAGCCCATCCCAGTTTCAACAGCTTAAATGTTAAAATGTTCCTCCTTACTCACCGTCCATGAAATGCTGCTACTAGAAATTTAAAATTAAGAAGTGAGTCGGGCCGGGCACGGTGGGTCATGCCTGTAATCCCAGCACTTTGGGAGGCCGAGGCGGGTGAATCATGAGGTCAGGAGATTGAGACCATCCTGGCTAACACGGTGAAACCCCGTCTCTACTGAAAATACAAAAAATTAGCCAGGTGTGGTCGTGGGCGCCTGTAGTCCCAGCTACTCAGGAGGCTGAGGCAGGAGAATGGCGTGAACCCAGGAGGCAGACGTTGCAGTGAGCCGAGATCACGCCACTGCACTCCAGCCTGGGCAACAGAGCAAGACCGCCTCTCAAAAAAAAAAAAAAAAAAAGGAGAATGTCTTTGTAAGTAACACACACATGTGTGATGGGGCCTCAGATGAGCAACTTACTGTCAAATGGCCCTGGAAAAAAGTTCTTCACTATCTACTTGGAGAGAGTTTAATAAAAAGACTCAGTCTTGTTAAGATGGCGGTACTCTCCAATTTGATCTACAGAATCAGTGAAATTTCTACCAAAATCCTAACTGGTTTCTCTGAAGAAACTAACAAGCTGATTCTAAACATTGATATGGAAGAAGGAAGATTCTTTTCACAAATAATGCTGGGAAACGGGATATCCGCCTGCAAAAAGAATGAGGCTGAATCCTTACCTCACAGTATATATAAAAATTAACTCAAAATGGATCAAAGCCATAAATCTAAGAGCTGAAACTCTAAAGCTCTTAGAAAAAACATAAGGGTAAATCTTTATGACTTTGGATTAGAAAAATGCTTTCTTAACTATGACTCTAAAAGCACAAGCAACCAAAGAATATACATATAAATTGGACTTACCCAAAATCAAAACCTACTGTGCTTTGAAGGATACTACCAAGAAAGTGAAGAGACAACTTAGCAGTTTTTTAAATAATAGCCCCAAACTGGAATCAACCCACATGTCCTTTAATGGGTACCTGGTTAAAAAAACTGTGGTACATTCATACCATGTATGAATGCAGTAAGAAGGAATAGACTACTGATACATACAGTAACTTGAATGGACCTCAAGGGCACTAGCTGAGTGAAAAAAAGCCAACCTCAAAAGGTTGTATACTGCATGATTCCTTTATATGACTTTTTTTTTTTTTTTTTTTTTTTTTTTTGAGACAGAGTCTTGCTCTGTCACCCAGGCTGGAGTGCAGAGGCATGATCTTGGCTCACTACAACCTCTGCCTCCTGGGTTCAAGTCATTCTCATGCCTCAGCCTCCCAAGTAGCTGTGATTACAGGCACACGCCACCACACCTGGCTAATTTTTTTGTGTTTTTATCAGAGATAGGGTTTCACCATGTTGGCCAGGCTGGCCTCCAACTCCTGACCTCAGGTGATCTGCCCACCTTAGCCTCCCAAAGTGCTGGGATTACAGGCATGAGCCACCATGCCTGGCTGGTGCTTCTTTAACTATATTTTGGGGAGTTATTTTCTTAGTGGTTGCCTTTGGGATACTATTAGCACCAAAAATCAAATTGTATTGATATCAAATTAATTTCAATCATATTCAAAAACTTTGCTTATGTATAGCTCTGCTCCTCCCCTTCCTTTGTGCTGTCTGTGTCATGTGAATTATATCCTTATACATTGTGTACCTGTCAACATAGTTTTATAACTATTGCTTTATTGCAATTGTCTTTTAAATTAGATAGGAGACGCCAGGTGTGGTGTCTCACACCTATAATCCTAGTACTTTGGGAGGCCGAGGCAGGTGGATCACCTGAGGTCAAGAGTTCGAGGCCAGCCTGGCCAACATGGTGAAACCTCATCTCTACTAAAAATAAAAAAATTAGCTAGGTGTGGTGGCAGGTGCCTGTAATCTCAGCTACTCTGGAGGCTGAGGCAGGAGAACAGTTTGAACCCAGGAGGCGGAGGTTGAAGTGAGCAGATACGGCGCCATCGCACCTCCAGCCTGGGCAACAGAGCAAAAACTCTGTCTCAAAAAAAAAAAAAAGCAATAATAATAATAAATCAGATATGAGAAAAAATGTTACAAACAAAAAAAATTAATATTGTCTTTTATGTTTACCTTTGTAATTACCTTTACTAGAGACCTTTATGTCTTCAAGTTACTATGTAATGTCTTTTTATTCAGTATGAAGGACTTCCTTTAATATTTCTTGCACAGTGAGTTTGCTAGTTATAAATTTTCTCAGTTTTTGTTTACCTAGGAATGTCTTAAATTTGCTTTCTTCTTTGAAAGACAGTTTGCTGGAGATGGGATTCCTTGTTGATAGTGCTTTTTTTTCAGAATCTGAATATTTTATCCTGCTGCTTTCTGGCTATGTGCGTTCTGATGAGAAATCAGCTGTTAGTGTATATAATGAATTTCTTCTCTCTTGGCTCTTTCAAGATTCATTTTTTATTATTGGGTATCAACAGTTCAACTGTGTTTCTAGATGTGCCTCTCTCTGAGTTTGTCTTACCTGAAGTATGTTGAGTTTCCTGGATATGTAACTAATGTTTTTCATTACATTTGTAAAGTTTTGAGCTGTGATTTCTTAAAATATCATTTCTTCTCCTTTTTCCATCTCCTCTTCTTCTGGTATTCTGGAAGACTCTGGAAGTATCCATACATTTTTCTTCATTCCATTTTCTTTCTATTCCTCAGGTTGAATAATGTTAATTGGCCTATCTTCAAGATCACTGACTGTTTATTCTGCTTTCTAAAATCCTTGTGAATTTTCATTTCATTTATTGTACTTTTCTGTTTGGTTCTTTTTATAGTTCTTTGAACATAAATAAAATGGCTGACTTAAAGTCTTTATTCAGTAATTCCAACATCTGGGCTTCTTCAGGAACAATTTCTACTAAATATTGTTTTTCTTTGTATACGGGCCATATTTTCTTGTTTTTTTGAACGTCTTACAATTTTTTGTTGAAAAGTGGACATTTAAACTAATATAATGTGGCAACTCTGGAAATCCGATTCTTTCCCCTCCCAAGGGTTTATTATTATTGCTATTTTTTGCTATTATTATTTGATGGGTTTTTTTTTTTTTTTTTAGCAGCTTTTTCTAATTGATTCTGTGAAGTCTATATTCTTCATCATGAGTAGCCACTGAAGTTCTGCTTATTTAGCTCAATGGTTGGGTGATAACTGGAGAGATCTCTTTTAACTTCTGGACCAATACATCTCTCAGTCTTTGAGGATAGGTTTCATGTACGTATATTCGGGTAAACACCCAGCCAGGCAGTTTACAAGCCTTCGTTTCGGTTCGCTTCCTGTTTTTGCAGTCTCGCGATCAGCCTGAGGTGAGAGCTTAGGGATTTTTCAGGCCTTTTCTGAGCCTGTGCGCAACCCTATGCACGTATGTGGATTTCTAGACTCCTAGGAATATGTTGGAGCTTTTCGAAGCCCCTGGGACATCTTTTTCCCCATCTTTTCCTTTTAAGCTTTTCTGTTAACTCTTATTTTCACTACTGGTATCTACCACCTCAGGCAGCTGTGAAATTAAGCAATTCCCTCTGGATGTCTTCAATAAATGCCTGGGAGACAAGGCTTTTCACACAGGGAAAGCACCAAGTCAGGTATATAAAGATAGCCTTGCAGGGAACCTTCTGAGAGGTCAGATAATGACAGTTCTCAGGGAATGAGGCGTGGGAGGAGATCCAGTCCTGTTCTGAACTCTCTGGGGGCTGCCAGGCTGTTGGTTTTCGTCTTCACTGTGGGTAGTTGGTTTACAAAGCTACCACCGAACTGACGTGAGGAAAGATGAGAATGGGGAAACTTTAAATGCCAGAAAACTCACTGTTCTTACTTGAACTCAGCCTTTTCTATTGAATAAATACTCCTGGATTGCTGAAAGCCTTTGGTTAATTTCCAGAGTTCTGAAAAATGTTGATTTAGAAAAGTTTGGGCCGGGCGCGGTGGCTCACGCCTGGAATACCAGCACTTTGGGAGGCTGAGGCAGGTGGATCACCTGAGGACAGAAGTTCAAGAGCAGCCTGGCCAATATAGCGAAACCCTGTCTCTACTAAAAATACAAAAATTAGCCAAGTTTGGAGGCGGGCGCCTGTAATCCCAGTTACTCAGGAGGCTGAGGCAGGAGAATTGCTTGAACCCAGGAGGCGGAGGTTGCAGTGAGCTGAGATCGCACCACTGGACTCCAGCCTGGGCGACAGAGCAAGACTGTCTCAAAAAAAAAGAAAAGTTAAGTTTGCCTCTTTCTGTTTACTTTTATGGAGGAGAGGAGTTTCGTAGAGTCTTACTCTGCCATTTTCACTGACATTACTTAATCTCACCGGTTTCTGGTCTTATTATTTTTCTTGGCACTGCTTTAGATGCATTCCACAAATACTGATATGTTGTATTTTATTTCCATTCAGTTACGTGTATTTTTCCTTTTGGAATTTCCTCTTTAACCCATAGATGATTTAGAATTCTATTGTTTTATATCCAAGTGCTTAGAGATTTTCCTATCGACTTTCCATTACTGATTCCTATCTTGACCCTATTGTCTTCAAGAAACTTACTTTGTAAGATTTTAAGTCTTTTAAGTGCCTTCAGATTTGTTTTGTGGTCCAAGATATGAATGATGTGTCTTCATGAATGTTTCATGGGTGCTTAAAAATAATGTGTATTATTCTGTTGTCTGGTTGAATGGTCTTTAAAAGTCAATTAGCCCTTGTTGGATGGGGGTCGTGTTCAAATATTCTACATCTTTGTTGATTTTCTGTCTAGTAGTTCTATCAGTTGCTGACAGTGGAGTGTTTACATTCCCAAGTATATCTATGGATTTGTCTGTAAGTCTACAATATAGTTGGATGTTTAACTTATTACGGTCTACTGTTAATGATGTTTTACCACTTTAAGTGAAGTGTGGGAACCTTACTTCCACCTATCCACTACAAATATACATATAATTACTTGATATTTCTTGTATAGACATTGAGTACCACATCAATGGTGTATGATTTTTGCTTCAATTAGTACATATTTTTTAATAAATTCATGAGGGGTTAGGCAGAGTGGCTCACGCCTGTAATCCCAACACTTTGGGAGGCCAAGGCAGGTAGATCACTTGAGGTCAGGAGTTCCAGACCAGCCTGGTCAACATGGTGAAACCCCATCTTTAATAAAAATACAAAAATTAGCCAGGTGTGGTGGCGGGCACCTGTAGTCCCAGCTACTCAGGAGGCTGAAACAGGGGAATTGCTTAAACCCAGGAGGCAGAGGTTGCAGTGAGCCGAGGTGGCGCCATTGCACTCCAGCCTGGGAGACAGAGCAAGACTCTGTCTACGAAAAAAAATAACAAAAACAAAACTCTTGAGGAATGAGATAGTCTTTAGCTCCCTCACCACTTTGTGGTTTGATTTTTTTTTTCCCCCATTTTGTCATTCTTTCCTTTCTGTAGTTCCAAGCCTTCTTCTATTTCTTTAGTCATGTCTAAATGTCCTGTAGCCATCCTTCTAGACTGGATCTATTTGCAACAACTTTTGTTACTTTTCTCTTATTTGAGATTATCTTTATTATCCCTTCATTCTTAAAAAATAATTTGGCCAGATTCGGAGTTCATGGTAGGCAGGATTTTTTTTTTCTGCACTCAAAAATTATCGCACCCCTGCCTTTTGGTCTCTTTGGTTCTTCATGAGAAGTTTGCTGTCTTTCAAACTGTTTTTTCCTGTACACATAAAGTACTAATTCTCTCTAGATGCTTGCTATGGATTGGATATGGTTTGTCTGTCCCCACCAAATCTCTTGTTAAAATTTGATCTTCAATGTAGCAATGGTGGGTGTGGGGCCTCAAGGGAGATGTTCGGCTCACGGGGGCATTCTTCATGAATAGATTAATGCCCTCCCTTGGGGGTGAGTGAGTTCTCACCCTTATTAGTTCCAAATAACTGATTGTTTAAAGGAGCCTGGCACCTCTCCCCCTCCTCTCTTGCCTTCTTTCTTACCATGGGATCTCTGCACAGGCTGGCTCCTCTTCACCTTCCACCAGGAGTGGAAGCAGCCTGAGGCCCTGGCCAGATGCAGACGCTTGTACCATACTTCTTGTACAGTCTGCAGAACAATGAACCAAATACACTTATTTTCTTTATAAATTACCCAGCCTCAGATATTCCTTTGTAGCAACATAAAACAGATTGAGAAAATACTTCAAGATTTTTTTACTTGCCTTTAGTTTTCAGAGGTTTGACTCTAACGTGTCTTGGTGTAAAATTCTTTATCTTGTTTGGTATTCCTTTGTTTTCTCAAATATGTTGTTTTATATTTTTTCCAAAATTGGGGAAATTTCAGTTATTATTGCTTCAAATCTTTTTCATCTGCATATTCTTTCTCCTCGCCCTCTAGGATTGTAATAATATTAATGTTAAATTTTTTTCATTATAGTCCCTGAATCTCTGTTCTTTTTCTTTTCAATTTACTTTCTTTGTGTTGTTCGGATTGGGTTAATTTCTATTGTTTTATCTTCAATCTCATTGATTCACTCCTTTGTTGTGTTTTTTCTGGCATTGAGTCTATTGAGTGAGTTTTTTAAACATTTTTGCTGACTGTATTTGCAGTTCTATAATTTGATTTCCCTTTGGTTATTTTTAAATCTACTTTATATATCTTATGAGATTATCAGTATTTTCATGTGTTTCAAGTATATTTGTAACTGCTTGTTGAAACATTTTTATGATGGCTGCTTCAAAGTCCTTGTCAAATGATTTCATCTTAGTGTTGGCCTCTGTTGCTCAGATTGTGGTTTTTCTTGATTGTTGGTGTCAGGCCTCTGAGCTCAAGTTAAGCCATCGTATCCCCTGTGACCTGCACGTATACACCCAGATGGCCCGAAGCAAGTGAAGAATCACAAAAGAAGTGAAAATGGCCGGTTCCTGCCTTAACTGATGACATTACCTTGTGAAATTCCTTCTCCTGGCTCATCCTGGCTCAAAAGCTCCCCCACTGAGCACCTTGTGACCCCCACCCTTGCCAGCCAGAGAACAATCCCCTTTGACTGTAATTTTCCTTTACCCACCCAAATCCTACAAAACGGCCCCACCTCTATCTCCCTTCGCTGACTCTCTTTTTGGACTCAGCCCGCCTGCACCCAGGTGATTAAAAAGCTTTATTGCTCACACAGAGTCTGTTGGTGGTCTCTTCACACGGACGTGCGTGAATGTTGGTATGATGAATGATTTTCAATTATATCCTGGACATTTTGATTGTTAACATTGTAAGACTCTGAACCCCATTTAATATTTTATCTTTTTTTTTGTAGCAGACGGTCACCCATTTTAGGTGTAGCATGCAGGTCAAGCTGTAAGTGGGTTTTCAGCAGCCACCTGGGCCTTGCTGACACCATCCTGACAAAGGCTAAGCTCACACCGCCGGTTAGTGCCTATGAGTGGGATGGAAGTGCCGCAACTGTTAGCACCAACTCACACTGCCTCTTTGTCTCCAAATGGGGTATAAACTCAGCTCCCTGCTAGACCTAGCTGACACGGAAGCAGGAGGACAGGGATGGCTGACTAGCCGGGCCACAAACTGAATCTTTCCATTGTCTTGATGGTAGATGAGGGGGTGGATGCTCAGTGAAGCACTCAGCCCCACTGACAAGACCAAATCAGGAAAATTGGAGTACTGTCTGCTTTCACTGGGTGGCAGATGGAAAACAGGCTCCCTTTTCGGACCATCCAACACTGCTGGGTGGGTAAATCAGAGTTTCACTCCTGCTTCCCTGGGGCTGTTAGGGGGAGATAGAAGATGAACTTCCCATTGGGCCAGGTGGGAATGTTTTCTCATTGGTCTTTTGCTGGAGCAGGGCTGATACTCTGTTGTCTTTTGTTTCTCTTTTCCTGATCCTTTATTCAAGGGGAATAGGCTTTTTCTTGGAGCGTTTCCTCTCCCATTACTGTGCCTGCTGGTGGTTCCAGGTTGTAGGTTTCATCAATGCTCCATTCAAGATAGATGGAGGCAAAAAGGAAACCCAGGGAATTCACCACTATGCTGTTCCCCAAGTCCCAAGGCCTTAGTGAGTGCGACTTCTTTCCACCCGTCAGAGCTTTCCTAAGCGTGTTTGTTGCGTCCTGTGCAGAGCCTTTTAGTTATAAGAGGAAAGATCTGGAAGGAATGCAGCTATTCCTCTTGACTGGAATCAGAACTCTGACATTACTTTCAGTGAAGATCTGTGATGATGTGGGAAATGCTTAATGTTACGTAAATAAGAAAGATAGAATTGTCACATTATGTAATCTCAACCCTATGATGCATTTCAGAACTGGATAGAGATATGCCACATTGTCAACAACGTTTATGACTGGGTTGTGAGACGGGGTATAATTTAAATTATCTTCATGTTAATATTTTTCTTGCATATTTTAATTTTTCTACAGGGTAAAAAAAAAACCCTCTTACAATTCAAAGTCATGTTCGCTTAAATACCCTTTATATGCTGAGCTATAATCTCCCCTTTCCTTACTTTTTTTCTGTTGGTCCTAGTTTTGCCTCCAGGAAATACACAGAATAAATAAAACCTCTTTACTCTTGATACCCCATAAAACATTCAAAGAACTCTAAATTTACTTCGAATAAGTAAATATGAGCCTCTTCCTCAGATTATCAGTTTCTTCATACTAATATCCTATTATTTGTAGCTCCAAGGGCATTCTTCTTGAAAAACGAAGTGGAAAAAAACTAGGAATTGGGACATGCCCTTGTTCATCTCCCTAGACTGTTAGCTGCCTTTAACCTACACACCATAGAAACCCGCTCACCTCTGTTAGGTCACTGGCAACCTGGGCTGCAACTGTGGGTTCTGTTTCTACCGCCAGTGAGCTCCTGTCCTAAATTCTTCTCTGGACCCCCAATGCTTAGCATCGTGCCTGGCACGGAATAGGCACTCTATAAAGGTTGAATTGGATGGATGAATGGGTGGACACAAGAAACACATATTTGTTGGATAGATGGATTAATTAATTAATTAATATCCTCAGTCAATGCTGCACCACGTGATTCTCCCAATGGGATCACTTTCTTACTCCATGCCTTAACGTTTTCCATAAGCCTCTTGTGTGTATACAGCTATAATCTCACTGAGGTTTACCTTCAACGGATCCCAAACACCCTTCAAAATGTAAGTTTTATGAGCCACACTTTCATTGGTGATGGTTGTTTAATTTTGTCTACATATGTGTTTAAAGTTCTTTAATTTTAAAAATTTTATCTGTATAAATTTAAGGAGTACGAGTGCAGTTTTGTTACACGGATGTATTGTATAGTGGTGAAGTCTGGGCTTTTAGTGTAACCATCACCCAAACAGTGTACAAACATTGTACCCATTAAGTAATTTCTCATCCCTCACCCTCTCCCTCCTCCTTCTGTCCTCGCCGATCCCCACTGTCTGTCATTCACACTATGTGCACGTGTATATATTATTTAGCTTCTATTTATAAGTGAGAACACGTGGCATTTGTCTTTCTGAGTTGTTTCACTTAAGATGATGACCTTCAATTCCATCCATGTTGCTGCAGAAGACATGCTTTCATTCTTTTTTACGGCTGAAGAGTCTTCTCTTGGGTATATATACCACATTTTCTTTATTCATCATCCATTGATTCCAAATCTTTGCTACTGTGAAAAGTGCTGCATAAACATGCGAGTACATGTTTACATAATGATTTTTTATATAATGATATTTTATACAATGATTTTTTTCTTTCCTTTGGGTAGATACCCAGTAGTGGGGTTGGTGGGTCTAACAGTAGTTCTATTTTTTGTTCTTTGAGAAATCTCCATACTATTTTCCATATGAGTCCTGCTTTTAACGTTTCATCTTTTATTATATTTAGCAGGTAATGAGATTTTAAGAATAGAGTTTTTAAATTAGTTGGAATATTTTCATCACTTTCCTAAGACTAGCTAGTTTAGTCAAATAATTTTTTTCTACCCACCAAGGCAAACCTCATCAAATTGAGGCATCTATTTATTCATCAAATGGCTATGAGATGAGTGCAGATTAAAGAGACAAATTTTAAGGCTCAGAATCATTGACTGACCAGTGGCACACCCTAGTAACATTCAGAGAGTGAATAGAATTCATCACAAAGAAAGTCACATTCCTGAAGCAACTGAAGTTTAGATTTGTGATATTGTCTTCAAATAAGGCACTCTATACGGTCACAGAGATACCCCAAATAGCGCAATGACAGTGCATTGTGTGTTCTTTTCAAAAAAGCATTTGTTTGTTAAATGAATGCATTTAAAATACACCACATTTTTATAACCCTGTTTTGGAATTTTATCTTTTTAAATATTGCAAAGGAATATTGCAAGCAATATTCCTTGCGATGTTGATTACAATGACTTGGAATAATATGTCCATCATTACCATAGCTTGTCCTTCTAGGGCGTGTGCCTAGCATATTCGTGAGAAGTTGCCAAGGAGGCAAGTGTGGTTGAAGGGCCATGATGGAGCAAATGGAATAGAACAAATGGAATAGTCCTGGGTAGAAATTCATACCAAAGAAGTAGCTAAATTGCCCTGGCTTCTCTGGTCCCTTATTTGCTTTGAGAGGCGCCCTTTGGTTTCATAAAATCTCCAGGATGTAGAAAGATCGAAGTATCCTTGCAGATTTTCATTAGGCAATCTCTTTCTGAAGAGGTCTATAGTTTTCTGCATGTTTTATGTGAACATAAACACAAGTTCCAGACACATTTTTCATACTCCAGAGCAAACCTGTGCATCATAAACTTTTCATGTAATGAAGGCTATTTTCAGCTCCAAATGCCATTGTTTTCGTTTAAGAAGAGAAGAAAATAGTTTTTTTTGGGGGGGGGAATAGTTTGGGCTGTTATTGAAATTGACCTGTTGTGAAAAGATGATTGAGCCCAGAAAACTTCACCTACATAAAAATAACCAAAATACTTTCCCCAGGTAAAGCAACCTACAAGTGCTTTTATATTAATGACCTTTGTTCATAAGAGCAATAAAATCATCAGCTTTTTCCCAACATACTTGCAATCGAGGATATGTTTTTTCAGTCTTTCTTCATCACTCTGAACCACCTCACAAAAATTCAATTTAAATACATTTATCCTAATGCATATATATTCAACTTAATATACTGAGGGCCTACTAGGTGCCAGGCACTGCTTTAGGCACCCATGATACAGCAGTGAACAAAACAGACAAGGCTCCTGTTCTTACTGAGATTACTTTGAGTGGGCAAGAGAAACAAACGAAGAGATAGAATCTGTCAGGCAGTGATCAGTGCTATGAAGACAGTGAAGCAGTGGGAGGCAATAGAGAGTGACAGGGGTGTTCAGGTGAGTGAGGGAGGGAGCCATGTGGAAGCTGGGAGGGAGAGCATTCCAGGAAGAGGGGCTGGCAGGTACAAAGGCCCTTTCCTGGGCATGTGCCTAGCATATTCATGAGAAGTTACCAAGGAGGCAAGTGTGGTTGAAAGACCTTGAGAGAGCAGAAGGAAGAGGGGAAGGAGAGATATCCAGGGTTCAAATCAATCCAGGCTTTTGAGGCCATGGAAATAACTTTGAATTTACTCTAAATGTGAGGAAAAGCCACTAGAGAGGGTTGGGCAGAGGCACAACATAAGCTTATATTTTAAAAGGGTCACTTTGGTTGCCAGGTGAACGATAGATTAAAAGGGCCAAGAAAGAAAGAGCAAGACCAAGTTGGAAGCTCTTGCAGTAGTGCAGGTGAGAGTTGATGATTATTTGATCAAAACCAGTATGGAAAGGTCGTGAGACATGGTCAGTTCCTGGTTATATTTTGAGGATAGAGCAACAGCTTTCCGACTTACTGAATGTGGGGTACAAGAGAAAGAAAATAGTCCAGGACAACACCAACACCGAGAGTTTTGGCCTGAGAAGCTAGAACGGTGAAGTGGCCATTTGCTGCAATGGGAAAGTCTGGGGAAAGGGCAGGCTTGGCACTGAGTCTTTGGAAATGAAGACTTTTGTTTTAGACATATTAGGTTATGAGGCCTATTGGAGATCAAAGGAGAGGTATAAAGCAAGCTGCTGGAATACACACATTCTTACTGCTGAAAGTGGCACTAAAATTAAACATACACTTATCTCAGTGTTTCTCCAAGTATATTTTTCATGTTGCTAGTTTTGTACACTGTTGACCAGTATTACACTGGGCTTCCGTTTCTGACCATGAGGGAGCCACTGATACCAGAATAATCCTCCCTCCATAAACAACTACAAAACTGGACCAAGTAGAGAGGAATTGTTTTTTTGCAGCGAACAACAGGTGACATAAGACTAATCCCTGACAGAAGGGAAACTTACAAGGTGAGTCTCATGACTATCTAAATATCTTCCTGGGGAAAGCTTTCCAACTAAATGCAGCTGAGAGCAGGAGTCCAACCTGAGCACTGTGGTCTGCAAGCTGGGGAGGCACAAATGGTAGTTTGGCTCAGCCAAGGCAGCTGGAATCTGTGGTGGGACATAGCAGAGGAGGGAGCTATGCAGAAAGGGGGCCCCAATAGTCCACATGGGGAACGTCTATGAATCTGTTGAGGGATGAGCTGTCCACGTGCAGAGCAAGACCTCTTGTGGTTCACCAGACAGCAATTGCCATCATATTGAGAATGGAACAGAGATATTAGAGTCTGAAAAGTACTTGACATTGGAGTCCAGCCTGCCAGAGTGAAGAGACCTTATTCACACCCCACTGACACCGGTGGCATCCAGACGAGACACTGGAAAGCCTGCTCCTTAGGAGCACGAACAAAGCTTATTAAAGAAGGGACCTTAGATGCAAAGTGGCCCCAGATGCCAAAGGCACTGAGAAACCAAATAATGAGGCAGACCAAATTCAGCTTGTCAGTAAAGGGTGTTTTGTTAGGGGAACTCACAAAAAGAAGCATGATCTTAGGTGGCAGCAGGACAGGTAGATCTCTGCACTGCTAGTACCTAGACTCAGGGATTACATGTTTTGGGAGGTGGGGGGGATGTGCTTTGTGTAAGACAGTGAAGGAAAACTCCCCAGAACAGGCAAGAATGCTGTCTGTGTCAAAACTACACTCTGTGTGATGACACCAAGGTGGACATGTTCTTCCACGAGGACAGTAAATAAAGTAGGCATCAGGAGGAATTCATAGGACTGGGGCTAATCAGAAGTCAACATGGCGGGTTAGTATCCAAGATGGAGTCACTTCTGTCTCCACACGAGCACTAAAGTAACATCTACTCAAAACCCGTTCTATCAAAGTCTAAAGTCAAATGGGATACGTTCCATCAATACCGACTTTATTGAGAGTGTTTAGCATGAAGGACTGTTGAATTTTGTCAAAGGCCTTTTCTGCATCTGTTGAGATAATCATGTGGTTTTTGTCTTTGGTTCTGTTTATATGCTGGATTACGTTTATTGATTTGTGTATATTGAACCAGCCTTGCATCCCAGGGATGAAGCCGACTTGATCGTGGTGGATAAGTTTTTTGATGTGCTGATGGATTCGGTTTGCCAGTATTTTATTGAGGATTTTTTCATCTATGTTCATCAGGGATATTGGTCTAAAATTCTCTTTTTTTGTTGTGTCTCTGCCAGGCTTTGGTATCAGGATGATGTTGGCCTCATAAACTGAGTTAGGAAGGATTCCCTCTTTTTCTGTTGATTGGAATAGTTTCAGAAGGAATAGTACCAGCTCCTCCCTGTACCTCTGCTCTGGTAGGATTCGGCTGTGAATCCGTCTGGTCCTGGACTTTTTTTGATTGGTAGGCTATTAATTATTGCCTCAATTTCAGAGCCTGCTATTGGTCTATTCAGGGATTCAACTTCTTCCTGGTTTAGTCTTGGGAGACTGTATGTGTCCAGGAATTTATCCATTTCTTCTAGATTTTCTAGTTTATTTGCATAGAGGTGTTTCTAGTATTCTCTGATGGTAGTTTGTATTTCTGTGGGGTCGGTGGTGATATCCCCTTTATCATTTTTTGTTACGTCTATTTGATTCTTCTCTCTTTTATTCTTTGTTAGTCTTGCTAGCGGTCTATCAATTTGGTTGATCTTTTTAAAAAACCAGCTCCTGGATTCATCGATTTTTTTAAGGGTTTTTTGTATCTCTATCTCCTTCAGTTCTGCTCTGATCTTAGTTATTTCTTGCCTTCTGCTAGCTTTTGAATGTGTTTGCTCTTGCTTCTCTAGTTCTTTTAATTGTGATGTTGGGGTGTCAGTTTTAGATCTTTCCAGCTTTCTCTTGTGGGCATTTAGTGCTATAAATTTCCCTCTACACACTGCTTTAAATGTGTCCTGGAGATTCTGGTATATTGTATCTTTGTTCTCATTGTTTTCAAAGAACATCTTTATTTCTGCCTTCATTTCGTTATGTACCCAGTAGTCATTCAGGAGCAGGTTGTTCAGTTTCCATGTAGTTGAATGGTTTTGAGTGAATTTCTTAATCCTGAGTTCTAGTTTGATTACACTGTGGTCTGAGAGACAGTTTGTTATAATTTCTGTTCTTTTACATTTGCTGAGGAGTGCTTTACTTCCAACAATGTGGTCAATTTTGGAATAAGTGCGATGTGGTGCTGAGAAGAATGTATAATCTGTTGATTTGGGGTGGAGAGTTCTATAGATGTCTATTAGGTCCACTTGGTGCAGAACTGAGTTCAATTCCTGGATATCCTTGCTAACTTTTTGTCTCGTTGATCTCTCTAATGTTGACAGTGGGGTGTTAAAGTCTCCCATTATTATTGTGTGGGAGTCTAAGTGTCTTTGTAAGTCTCTAAGGACTTGCTTTATGAATCTGGGTGCTCCTGTATTAGGTGCATATATATCTAGGATAGTTAGCTCTTCTCATTGAATTGATCCCTTTACCATTCCCACAACCAATATCATACTGAATGGGCAAACACTGGAAGCATTCCCTTTGAAAACTGGCACAAGACAGGGATGCCCTCTCTCACCACTCCTATTCTACACAGTGTTGGAAGATCTGTCCAGGGCCATCAGGCAGGAGAAAGAAATAAAGGGTATTCAATTAGGAAAAGAGGAAGTCAAATTGTCCCTGTTTGCAGATGACATGATTGTATATTTAGAAAACCCCATCATCTCAGCCCAAAATCTCCTTAAACTGATAAGCAACTTCAGCAAAGTCTCAGGATACAAAATCTATATGCAAAAACCACAAGCATTCTTATACACCAATAACAGACAAACAGAGAGCCAAATCATGAATGAACTCTCATTCACGATTGCTTCAAAGAGAATAAAATAACTAGGAATCCAACTTACAAGGGATGTGAAGGACCTCTTCAAGGAGAACTACAAACCACTGCTCAATGAAATAAAAGAGGACACAAACAAATGGAAGAACATTTCATGCTCATGGATAGGAAGAATCAATATCATGAAAATGGCCATACTGGACAAGGTAATTTATAGATTCAATGCCATCCCCATTAAGCTACCAGTGACTTTCTTCACAGAATTGGAAAAAACTACTTTAAAGTTCACATGGAACCAAAAAAAGAGCCTGCATTGCCAAGACAATCCTAAGCCAAAAGAACAAAGCTGGAGGCATCATGCTACCTGACTTCAAACTATACTACAAGGCTACAGTAACAAAACAGCATGGTACTGGTACCAAAACAGAGATATAGACCAATGGAACAGAACAGAGCCCTCAGAAATAATACCACACATCTACAACCATCTGATCTTTGACAAACCTGACTAAAACAAGAAATGGGAAAGGATTCCCTATTTAATAAATGGTGCTGGGAAAACTGGCTAGTCATATGTAGAAAGCTGAAATTGGATCCCTTCCTTACATCTTATACAAAAATTAATTCAAGATGAATTAGAGACTTAAATGTTAGACCTAAACGCATAAAAACCCTAGAAGAAAACCTAGGTAATACCATTCAGGACATAGGCATGGGCAAGGACTTCATGTCTAAAACACCAAAAGCAATGGTAACAAAAGCCAAAATTGACAAATGGGATCTAATTAAACTAAAGAGCTTCTGCACAGCAAAAGAATCTTCCATCAGAGTGAACAGGCAACCTACAGAATGGGAGAAAATTTTTGCAATTTACTCATCTGACAAAGGGCTAATATCCAGAATCTACAAGGAACTCAAACAAATTTAAAAGAAAAAAAACAAACAACCCCATCAAAAAGTGTATGAAGGATATGAACAGACACGTCTCAAAAGAAGACATTTATGCAGCCAACAGACATATGAAAAAATGCTCGGCCAGGCACAGTGGCTCACGCCTGTAATCCCAGCACTTTGGGAGGCCGAGGCGGGTGGATCATGAGGTCAGGAGTTTGAGACCAGCATGGCCAAGATGGTGAAAACCCCATCTCTACTAAAAAAATTACAAAAATTAGCCGGGCCTGGTGGTACACGCCTGTAGTCCCAGCCACTTGGGAGGCTGAGGCAGAAGAATCACTTGAACCTGGGAGGCGGAGGTTGCAGTGAGCCAAGATCGTGCCATTGCACTCCAGCCTGGGTGACAAGAACGAAACTCCATCTAAAAAATAAATAAATAAACAAACAAATAAATAAATAAATAAATGCTCATCATCACTCGCCATCAGAGAAATGCAAATCAAAACCACAGTGAAATACCATCTCACACCAGTTAGAATGGCAATCATTAAAAAGTCAGGAAACAACAGGTGCTGGAGAGGATGTGGAGAAATAGAAATACTTTTACACTGTTGATGGGACTGTAAACTGGTTCAACCATTGTGGAAGACAGTGTGGCGATTCCTCAAGGATCTAGAACTAGAAATACCATTTGACCCAGCCTTCCCATTACTGGGTATATACCTGAAGAATTATAAATAATGCTGCTATAAAGACACATGAACACATATGTTTATTGTGGCACTATTCACAATAGCAAAGACTTGGAACCAACCCAAATGTCCATCAATGATAGACTGGATTAAGAAAATGTGGCACATATATACCATGGAATACTATGCAGCCATAAAAAAGGATGAATTCATGTCCTTTGTAGGGACATAGATGCAGCTGGAAACCATCATTCTCAGCAAACTATCGCAAGAACAGAAAACCAAACACCGCATGTTCTAACTCATAGGTGGGAATTGAACATTGAGAACACCTGGACACAGGAAGGGGAACATCACACACTGGAACCTGTTGTGGGGTCGGGGGAGGGAGGAGGGATAGCATTAGGAGATATAACTAATGTAAATGACGAGTTGATGGGTGCAGCACACCAACGTGGCACATGTATACATATGTAATAAACCTGCATCACAGCACATGTACCCTAGAACTTAAAGTATAATAAAAATTAAAAATAAAAAAATAAAGTTGAAGGGTTTTAGAACAAGGTTCACATGGGATAAAGAGATTAGCAGATGAGTCCTGCCAAATTAGAAGGGCTTGGAAAGTGTCTTGAACTTTCCATATATCTGTACTAACCAAGTATAAAAATTAGCCTACATAAATTCACATTGATCGACACTAATTAATAACCCTGTTAAAACAAGTATCAACGCTTTTCAGAGAAAGAACAGAAATCAGTCTTCTCTAAAATGCACTACCTGAAAGCGCACGAAAAACGCGAAAGCGTTTCACGATAAATGCGAAAACGGTTAAACACCCAACCTGAAACTGAACGAAGTACAACAAATGACTAGATAGAGGGTTTGTAGAAGATGTACCCTGAGGAAACTCAGACCAAAACAACACAGAGAAAGAGCAGAAATTATGAAAGTGAAATCAATAATGTGAAGAGTAGAATGAAATAAATTCAATGTAAACTAGAATAGGATTCAAGGAGAGAATAGGGAGAGTAAGGGAGAGGCAAATATACAAGAGATAATACCAGAATTGAAGAAGGGTGATCACCAAACTGAAAAGGCACACAGAACATGAGCAGGGGCTACATGAAATAAACTAACGGTAGTCTCACCCATAGTGACGCTGAGTGGACAAATACAAAAGACCAAATATTAAGGTTTTCCTGTAAGAAAGGGAACTAATGTGTGTTAATGAGAGAAGTTACAGTATCCTGCTTGCTGGGCTGGGATGGTGCTGGTGGGCTGCTGGCCCAGGACTTGTGGGCTGGGTGGGCCGGGCGGGTCAGGTCTCGGTAATGGTGGCTGGCGGTGGACCCAGGGGCTGGTGACAGTGGACCGGTGCAGTGATCAGGCCGGGTGGCTGGGTGACAGGCGGATCCTGGTGGCCGAGAAATGGTGGGCTGGTGGTGAGGAATGGAATGGTGGTGGAAGGAAGAAGGAAGGAAGGAAGGAAGGAATGGACAGGAGCACATGGAAGGAATGGAATGGAAGGCTGGTGGGTGGCTGGTGAGAGCCGGTGGGCTGGTGGGCCAGTGGCTGCGCAGCCGCCACCCAATGGCCAGTGTGGGTGGGCTGGTGGCTGCTGGGCTGCTGGGCTGGTGGCTGGTGGCTGGTGGGCTAGTGGCTGGTGGGCTAGTGGCTGGTAGGCTGCTGGGCTGGTGGCTGGTGGGCTGGTGGCTAGTGGCTGGTGGGCTAGTGGCTGGTAGGCTGCTGGGCTGGTGGCTGGTGGCTGGTGGGCTGCCGGGCTGGTGGCTGGTGACTGACGGTCTTCAGCTTCCAGCCAGAGAATGCAGCAAGAACGGAGGAGCAGCCAGTTACTCTCCAAGCGAAGGTCAGGCTACTTGAGCGAGACATTCAGACCAAGAAGAAGGCAGTGATTTCATCCAAACCACTCTGCAAATCCGTCTTGTTAAGATTTGTTGGTAACGTGGGCTTGGGCTTTCACCCTTTAACATGTGTGGGCTTGCCTGTGCATGCATGTAGGGCAGTGGTGTCAGGCATCTTAAATTATCTGCAATCCATCTCCTCTTTTTTAGTAATGTACATAAAAGGATAATGAAAATCTCCCAAAGCAAGAGTTCTCAATCCTGGCTGCAGGCAAGAATACACCAAAGCCCAGGTGAGCCTGTGTTTAAACTCTCTGGAAAGTGACATCAATGATATAGACAAGTCTGTGTCACGAGGCCTCCTCCTCTGTCCATGTCCTGAAGGAACTCAGTCATGTGCCTGCAATACATGTCAACTGCCTCTCTGAGCATCAAGTCCCGTGAGGCTGCCCGAGCAATGATGGGGTTCCTGGTCCCCTGCGTTCTCCATCCTTTCGTAATCACGGTTGTGTCCACTGCATGCCCCCACTCCTGTTGTAAACTTAAGCCTCACCACAGGCAGGGATGAAAGACACTTTCTCTTTAGACAACTGACTCGGGTAAAATGTAAATATGACCTTTGGGAACTGCTAACCTGACTACCCGAGGGTTGATTCCAGTAAAAAGAATATTTTCATCATTTTCACTTGCAGAAGTACAAAGAGATGAGATTCCAGTAAAAAGAGTATCTTCATCATTTTCACTTGCAGAAGTGCAAAGAGATGACAAGCATCGAGTTCTGTTGTAAACGTCGTCACCCAGAAAGCTTTACCCCAGCTTTGGAGTCAGAGTCTGCTGGGATGTACTTGTTGAAACCACTTCTTTCACATGTGGGAGGCTGCACAAATCCCTGGTTTTAGGACCTTCAGTTTCTTCATCAGTAGAAAGAATGAGTGGGCTGGACTGGACTTTTGGCTTGTGGTCCACGGGATTCAAGGTTCGGACCTCCAGGAAACTCTCCAAATCAGGGACTTCGCAGATGGGACCCGGGCTTTGGTATTTTAAGAAAGCCCCCACAGATGACACTGACATATACTGCTGGCTACTGACCTCAATTACTTTAATTCCTAACATTTTATATTCAAACCCCCAGTTTCTAGACAAATGAAAACAGTGTCTAATAATAGTGCTAAAAATTCCCTCACAAAATTTTAGTTCTATGATTCCATTTAAATTGGATTTTTCAAAAGAAAAGAAACCTTAGATAAATAATTAATTTATAATAAAAGAAATCCAAGTACCAATCCCAGCACTTTGGGAGGCCGAGACGGGCGGATCACAAGGTCAGCAGATCGAGACCATCCTGGCTAACATGGTGAAACCCCGTCTCTACTAAAAAATACAAAAAACTAGCCGGGCGAGGTGGTGGGTGCCTGTAGTCCCAGCTACTTGGGAGGCTGAGGCAGGAGAATGGCGGGAACCCGGGAAGCAGAGCTTGCAATGAGCTGAGATCCGGCCACTGCAGTCCAGCCTGGAAGACAGAGCGAGACTCCGTCTCAAAAAAAAAAAAAAAAATCCAAGTACCAATGCTGTATTAACCAATATGGTTCCAATATATATAGTCATCATTTAAGTGAAACAAAGTACTTGGTTTAGGAGGAATACTACTTTACGTATTGCTGTTGGAAACATAAGAATTTTCCATTGAGAACTTATAATCATGTGATGTTAAAGTTATATTATGTTAATTTATATTATGTTAAAGTTATATTATGTTATGTTAATCGTGTGTGATATTAAAGGAATAAAGATTGTTAGGGGTTTTTTTTTAACCTTAAAATTTAGCGTTCATAGTGACGTAGCTACAACATCCTAGCAAGCCGTTGGTTTTTTTTTTTAAATCAAATTGCCATATGCTAAACCTTGTTGACCACGTTATTTGGAAACATGCTTTCTTCTTCCTTTCCCCCATCCCAATCTTAATTATAGAAGAGTCAGCCCACAGTACCCTCCTCCAATCAGGGCTTTAAAACGCTGTGAGCCATCTCACATGAAAGGTGAGGTCTGGAAATCAGTGGGAAGAGTAGTCTGTAAACTGAGCATTCAGTGTAGGAAGTCAGTGAATATTATCTTGAAAAACTGGAATTACGTTACTGAAGAAGTGTAAGGTGACTATTGTATCCACGAGATCATAAGGAGAAGAGAGACTCCTTGAACACAATAGCGGCGGGACCCACTAGAGACCCTAATGATGAAGCAGTCTGGGGAGCACAATGCTCAGAGAAACAAAGGAAAGGACAGAATCCACAGGGCAGGGAGAGGATATTGGGGAAAATCAGGAAGCAAATGGAAATAAAATAGATAGCCATTAAGGTTAAAACACTCCCTAGGTAAGTTAGACTAGATGACTAGATAGAGGGCTTGTGGTTTGGAAGATGATTCTGAGGAAATCAGACCAAAACACAGAGAAAGAGCAGAAATTATGAAAGTGAAATCAATGTAATGTGAAGAGTAGAATGACAAATTCAATGTAAATCTAATAGGGATTCGAAGGAGAGAATAGGGAGAGTAAGGGAGAGGCAACATATTGAAGAGAGATAATGGAGCAGAATTCACCAGAATTGAAGAAGGGTGACTGCTCAAACTGAAAAGGCACACAGAAATATGAGCAGGATACATGAAAATAAATCCACCTGTAGTCTCACCATAGTGACGCTGAGGAGTGTCAAATACAAAGACCAAATATTAAGGTTTTCCTAAGAAAGGGAACTAATGTAAGTTACTGAGAAGCTATATCCTGTCTTTTCTGCTGGGCTGGTGGGATGGTGGCTGGTGGGCTGGTGGGCTGGTGACTTGTGGGTTGGTGGGCTGGTGGCTGGTGTCTGGTGGCTGGTGGGCTGGTGGACTGGTGGGGCTCATGAGCTAGTGGACTGGTGGCTGGTGAGCTAGTGGGCTGGTGGCTGGTGAGCTGGTGGACTGGTGGCTGGTGAGCTGGTGGGCTGGCTGGTGAGCTAGTGGACTGGTGGCTGGTGGGCTGGTGGCTGGTGAGCTGGTGGGCTGGTGGCTGGTGAGCTAGTGGGCTGGTGGCTGGTGGGCTGGTGGGGCTGGTGGGCTGGTGAGCTAGTGGGCTGGTGAGCTAGTGGGCTGGTGGCTGGTGGGCTGGTGGGCTGGTGGGCTAGTGGGCTGGTGAGCTAGTGGGCTGGTGGCTGGTGGGCTGGTGGGCTGGTGGGCTAGTGGGCTGGTGCCTGGTGGGCTGGTGGCTGGTGGGCTGGTGGGCTGGTGGCTGGTGAGTTAGTGACTGGTGGGCTGGTGGGCTGGTGGCTGGTGAGTTAGTGACTGGTGGGCTGGTGGACTGGTGGCTGGTGAGTTAGTGACTGTTGGGCTGGTGGGCTAGTGGCTGGTGGGCTGGTGGACTGGTGGGCTAGTGGCTGGTGGGCTGCTGGCCTAATGGCTAGTGGGCTGGTGGGCTGGTGGCTGCTGGGCTGCTGGCTGGTGGCTGGTGGCTGGTGGGCTAGTGGCTGGTGGGCTAGTGGCTGGTAGGCTGCTGGGCTGGTGGCTGGTGGGCTGGTGGCTGAGTGGCTGGTGGGCTGAGTGGCTGCTGGTAGGCTGCTGGGCTGGTGGCTGGTGGCTGGTGGGCTGCGGGCTGGTGGCTGGTGACTGGCGGTCTTCAGCACAGCCAGAAATGCAACAGAGCGGAGGAGCAGCCAATTACTCTCAGCGAAGGTCAGGCTACTTAGGCGGACATTCAGACCAAGAAGAGAGCCAGTGATTTCATCAAAACCACTCTGCAAATCCGTCTTGTTAAGATTTGTTGTTAGCGTGGGCTTGAGCTCACCCTTGCCCCAACATGTGGGCTTGCCTGTGCATGCATGAGGCAGTGGTGTCAGGCATCTTAAATTATCTGCAATCCATCTCTCTCCTCTTTTTTAGTAATGTACATAAAGGATAATGAAAATCTCCCCAAAGCAAGAGTTCTCAATCCTGGCTGCAGGCAAGAATACACAAAGCCCAGGTGAGCCTGTGTTTTAAACTCTCTGGAAAGTGACATCAATGATGGAGCAAGTCTGTGTCACGAGGCCTCCTCCTCTGTCCATGTCCTGAAGGAACTCAGTCATGTGCCTGCAATACATGTCAGCTGCCTCTCCTGAGCATCAAGTCCCGTGTAGGCTGCGAGCAATGATGGGGTTCGGTCCCCTCGCGTTCTCCATCCTTTGGTAATCACGGTTTGTGTCCACTGCATGCCCCACTCCTGTTGTAAACTTAAGCCTCACCACGGAAGGGATGAAAAGACACTTTCTCTTTAGACAACTGACTCGGGTAAAATGTAAATATGACCTTTGGGAACTGCTAACCTGACTACCCGAGGGTTGATTCCAGTAAAAAGAATATTTTCATCATTTTCACTTGCAGAAGTACAAAGAGATGAGATTCCAGTAAAAAGAATATCTTCATCATTTTCACTTGCAGAAGTGCAAAGAGATGACAAGCATCGAGTTCTGTTGTAAACGTCGTCACCCAGAAAGCTTTACCCCAGCTTTGGAGTCAGAGTCTGCTGGGATGTACTTGTTGAAACCACTTCTTTCACATGTGGGAGGCTGCACAAATCCCTGGTTTTAGGACCTTCAGTTTCTTCATCAGTAGAAAGAATGAGTGGGCTGGACTGGACTTTTGGCTTGTGGTCCACGGGATTCAAGGTTCGGACCTCCAGGAAACTCTCCAAATCAGGGACTTCGCAGATGGGACCTGGGCTTTGGTATTTTAAGAAAGCCCCCACAGATGACACTGACATATACTGCTGGCTACTGACCTCAATTACTTTAATTCCTAACATTTTATATTCAAACCCCCAGTTTCTAGACAAATGAAAACAGTGTCTAATAATAGTGCTAAAAATTCCCTCACAAAATTTTAGTTCTATGATTCCATTTAAATTGGATTTTTCAAAAGAAAAGAAACCTTAGATAAATAATTAATTTATAATAAAAGAAATCCAAGTACCAATCCCAGCACTTTGGGAGGCCGAGACGGGCGGATCACAAGGTCAGCAGATCGAGACCATCCTGGCTAACATGGTGAAACCCCGTCTCTACTAAAAAATACAAAAAACTAGCCGGGCGAGGTGGTGGGTGCCTGTAGTCCCAGCTACTTGGGAGGCTGAGGCAGGAGAATGGCGGGAACCCGGGAAGCGGAGCTTGCAATGAGCTGAGATCCGGCCACTGCAGTCCAGCCTGGAAGACAGAGCGAGACTCCGTCTCAAAAAAAAAAAAAAAAATCCAAGTACCAATGCTGTATTAACCAATATGGTTCCAATATATATAGTCATCATTTAAGTGAAACAAAGTACTTGGTTTAGGAGGAATACTACTAAGAAATGCCTTAGTTAGGAAATGGTCTATAACATTTATGATGATAAAAGGGCAGTGTAGGAGTCTTCAAGCAAAACTACCTCATTTCATTACCAAATCATTAGACCTGAGAATCAGGTCTTACATCAGGGATGAGAATAAAGAACTGAAACTTACCCTGGAATTGAGAACAGAAACTGAAGCCGTGGCTAAAAAGCAGAAGATAGCTGTAGAGAAAACACCTTTTTATCATAGCACCCAATGGGTGAGCAAGAAAGAAGTGACGAAAGGAAAATCCTGGTGGGCGAGGCTCAGGGTGCCGCCAAGTGCTGGTCTCTCTGGCCTGTGCGGAGAGGCATGAGCACTGTCTCAGCATCTGAGGATGAACTAGACGCTACACCCCAGCACAGGCAGTGCGCGCCTCCACTCCCACCCCTCACCTCTGGGCAGAGGTGGGGCTGGACTACAACTCTAAAGCTATTAAGTGCCTCATCCTGTCAAAATCAAGCCTCAGAATAGAAACTGAGTTGACTTATAGAAAAATGAAGTTGTTTTTCTTGCACACACAAGTTTGTAGACGGGTACATCTATATCCCTGCCACAGGGTCACTGTGGTGGTTACCTTTGTTTCACTCTGCTCTTTGGCCCAAATGGAGATCTTGGCATACCCTGAGTCCTTCCTGCTCCTTCTACTTCTTCAAGTATAGATTGCTCCTTCCTCCCTGCATTAGCAGTGGGAGAATTTATTCATTCGCTCCCTCATTTCGTTCATTTGTTCTATAAACACCACATGTCAGAGACCACTTCAGGCAACGGAAATAATAGCAAGAGGCTGGGTGTGGTGGCTCACACCTGTAATCCCGGCACTTTGGGAGGCCGAGGTGGGAGTATCACCTGAGATCAGGAGTTCAAGACCAGCCTGGCCAACATGGTGAAACCTCGTCTCTACTAAAAGTACAAAAATTAGCCAAGTGTGGTGGTGGGTGCCTGTAATCCCAGCTACTCCGGAGGCTGGGGCAGGAGAATCGCTTGAACCCAGGAAGCAGAGCTTGCAGTGAGCCAAGATCATGCCATTGTACTCCAGCCTGGGCAACAGGAGTGAAACTGTGTCTCAAACAAAAAAAAAAAAAAAAAAAAAAAAAGAGAAAGAAAGAGGGAGGGAGGGCAAGCAAGCAAAGCAGGGAAAAGGACAAGTTCCTTTTCTACTGAAGACTACATTTTGAAGGTGAGCGACAGACAGTAAACAAATAAATATATAACGTGTCAAGTGGTGACAAGTGCTCTGAAGATAAATATAGTAGGGAAAAGGAATGAAGAGAGACAGGAGGCAGATGCTATTTTAGAGGTGGTCAGGGAGGCCTGTAGGTTGACCTGACATTTGAGCAGAGAGGTCTGTGAACTTATAAAAATGCTTTATACACAGGATCACCACAGATAATCAGCCAACTGGCACAGCAGGGGAACTGTTCCCTCAGCAGTACACTCAGAGCTTTGTCACAGTGTAAGGCTAAATCAAACGACCTCTAAAAGAGGCGTAAATGCCACCTGGGTATGCATCCCCACTGATGAAAGAGAAACCGACCAAAAATAAAAACTGGTAGCAGTAGAAATGGGCTCCCATTCAAAACAGTGTTCCTGTAAACATCTATTGAATTACTTATCAAAATAATAGACTGTGACAAAATCTAAATACCTAAAACTATCCAAAGAGTATTGCTCAATCATGTTGTTCTGTATACTGCATTGATCTGAAAATGTTGAGAAAAGGTTTAGAAGTGCATGCTCCCCCAGGCACAGTGGCTCACTCCTGTAATCCCAACACTTTGGGAGGCCAAGGCAGGAGGATCACTTGAGGCCAGGAACTCCAGACCAGCATGGGCAACATAGCAAGATCCCATCTTTACACAAAAATTTAAAAAGTATCAGGGCATGGTGTCGTGCACGTGTCACCCCGGCTACTCAGAAGGCTGAGGTGGGAGGATCCTTGAGCCCAGGAGTGTGAGGCTGCAATAAGCTATGATGGTGCCAACTGCATTCCAGGCCAAGGAACAGAGTGAGACCTCATCTCTAAATAAAAATAGAAGTTCAAGGTCCCAGCCATGTTCCGAGGTTCCACAGAGACACACAATACGGCTTATGGAAGGCCTCTTCTCAACTGCAAGTGAGAAGCAGAAGGTGTGTGGCGTGTAGACAGTGAGACTTCATCATGGTCAGGCGGGCCTACGTCTGAATGGAACTGAGACACGGATGTTAAATAACTGGCCCCAAAGCACACAGCCAGTGAGGCAGGAAGCCAGTGTTAAACCTCAGGCAAATCTCAGGGGAATTTGATGGAGGAAAAAAAGTCAATCTTAAGAGATCACATACTGTCTAATTCCATAACATTCTTGTGTAACATTCTTGAAACAAAATTATCAAAATGGAGAATGGGTTCCGGGTTAGAGGGGTAGGGAGGGAGGTGGCTGGAGCCATAGCAGGGTAGGATGAGAAGTCAGGTGGCGATGGAACAGGTCTGGGTCTTGATTGTGGTGGTAGTGTGATACCGAAATCTACGTGTGATACAGTTGCACAGAATGAAATACACACACACACACACACACACACACGAATGTATTTAAGCTGGTGAAATCTGAAAAAGTTCTGTGGATTGTCCCAGTGTCAGTTTCCCGGTTTCAGTAGTGTTCAGTGGCATGCAAGACATTACCACGGGGTGACACTGAATGAAGGGTACACAGGATTTCTGTTTTTATTTCTTACAGCTGTGCATGAATCTATAATTACTTCAAAATAAAAAGTTAAAAACCAACCAAACACAAAGCAACTCAGGCAGTCGTAGGCTTGAGCCTAAGCCTTAACCGTGATGTAGAGCCAGTAGCTGTGAAACTTCTATGAATCAAGAGATTTTTCAAGTAAACAATATGATATTTAACAATTTCTATTATTCTGCGATGTTCTGTTTACCTTTTTAATGGACAAGGAAAACAAATCTAATTTAATATAGCTTTCGAATGTGTGTATTAAGTATTTTATCTAAACCCTTACTTTCTCATAATATAACCCACATAAAACATCCTGATGCAACATAAGCGGAGAAAACAGCTTCTAAAATACCTGCATTACTTTCTTTCATAAGTCCCCGTTAAAATACAAACTTCTATACATAGAAAAGTAATCAGGAAGCAAAAGCTTTAAAATAATCCTCGGCCAGGTGTGGTGGCTCATGCCTCTAATCCCAGCTCCTCGGAAGGCTGAGGCTGGAGAGTCACTTGAGCCTGGGAGGCAGAGGTTGCAGTGAGGCGAGATTGGGCCACTGCACTCCAGCCTGGGCGACAGAGCACGACTACGTCTCAAAAAATAAAAAAAAATTAGAAAAATTAATCCTCAATGTCCAGCACCATGGACTGAACTGTCCATGTAACACTCGCGCGTTTCTACTGCATTTGTGGACGGCTGTAGGGACAAAGGAGTGTCTTTGCTTTTCGTGCCTTCAACAAGTGTCCCCCAAATCCATAGTAAAAATAACATCTCTTTTGTTCACCTTTCGTTGTTTTGATTTTTCTGAAATTTTACATTTTAGGCTCTGGAGGATCCTATATCGTATGTATAGCAACAATCTGTGCAAACTGTTATGCTTAATTGTGGGACAATGTATTTTTAAACTAGCATTTACAAAGCAAATTTGAGATACCACAGGATGGTGACCTGGCTCTGCAAAGACCACAGGCAAGGAGGCAGAACAGTCTGGCAAGACTGTGATCCGGGAATGCAAAGCTGGGCCTGAGAAGGAGGAGGGGAAATTCCCCCAGAGAGGCCTGGGCGCCCTGGGGAACCAGAGAGCAGGGAAAGGACAAGCCCGACCGATCCGTGAACTCCTGGGGAGAGCTGGGGAGCAAAGATCCTCTTGGTCCCAAGCAAGGCAGCTTAGGGACAGTCACAGGGCACAGCTCTGGAAAACCTGGCTCTCCTTCACTTCCTCTGCCTGCCCCTTCTCCCTTGCTAGAATAGGAACAGATTGCTTGAGAAAAAATTAAATAATGTTTTCATTGTAAATTTGAGAATTTATCAATGAGCAACATTTTCTGCTCGTGGGCCTCAGGCAGCTGCATGGTCTACATCCCAGGACCTGGGTGCCGGGTGACAATGACAAGAGCTTTGATGGGGATGGTGCCAGAGCAGAGCTCAGGAGAGGATGACTTGAGCAAAGATTTAACATGTAGTTCATTTCACTTTCCTGCTTTTTAGTATTTGTATTTGATTCCAGACTTTCCCATTAAGTACCTGTAATCCCAGCACTTTGGGAGGCCAAGGTGGGAGGATCACTTGAGCTCAAGAGTTCAAGACCAGCCTGGGCAACATAGTGAGACCCCCCATCTCTACTAAAATAAATAAAAATTAGCTGGGCATGGTGGTGTGTGCCTGTAGTACCAGCTACCTGGGAGGCTGAGTTGGGAGAATCATTGAGCCCGGGAGGTCAAGGCTACAGTGAGCCGTGATGGCGCCACTGCAGTCCAACCTGTGCAACAGAGCAGAACCCGTCTCAAAAACACAAAACATCAAAGGGGTAGGGGGAATCGGCTTTCCCATTAATTTCTGATGAACCCCAAAATGGGTTACTGTTGGTGATTTTACAGCCTGCAGCAGTCAGTGCAAGGACTTTCAGATTCCCACGTGTGAGACTTAGGCCTGGCGGGTATGATATGCGGCGGAATCGGCCAGGCTCACAGTGATCTTCTCACTGCCCTTGTTACCTACAGGAATAGAAGAGCACCCAGGACTGCGGGGCACTGAAATACTCCACCCTCAGCCCCACCCGCTCCCAAACAGTTGGTGGGCCCTGCCTCTACTTCTGCACCTGAAAATGAGTCTGACATTCTGGTTCTGTCTGTTCCGTGCAGACGTCAGCGGACGTGTTTTATGCCATGGGGATGGAGTAACAGGAACACACATCTTCAGGGACAGGACTGAAGCTGATGAGAGGCACATAGAGAAAAAGTTTCCTCAGAGATGTTCCTTTTCCAAGCGTTATCCTTTCCTGGGACGCAGCCACAGCCCCGTCCTCAGGGCTCCATGCCACACTTCCTTTTCCTCATGATAACGTCTACCTTTCTGGCCCAATCTGGTCTGAGTTCGTTTTTCTCACCTTCTAAGGAAGTGTCTGCTGAGCGGTGGTGGAGTCTGCAGGGTCAGCGGCTGTGCTGCTTCGCTCAGCACTGTGGCTCCTGTGCTGGTACATCTCCTGGCATGTAACAGGGGCTCAGTGAGTATATACTGAGCTAATGCATGAACGATATGCTGAGCATCATATGCCCTGTGTGGGACGAACCTTCAGGAACAAGTGCGCCAGAAAAGAGAGCCCCCCGCTTGGCGGGAAGGGTGGAGGGATGGTGGGGACAGCTGTGTGAGGAAAGATATTTAGAGCAGGAGCCTCGCTGGTTGGCAAGGGAGAGCTAAGGTGTTCATCTGTCATTAGTCTCCATCCAAAACCTTGTAAACGCCTCCTTCATATTTTGATGATTTCCCAGGTTGTGAACTCACCTTCGAGTGTGGAACCCAGATCCTACCCTTCCCAGCCTTCCTTCCACTGGGATGCAGACCTGTGATTGGGTTCCATCCATCAGATGAAATCAGCGTGAGATGCTGATTAGAAGCCGCAAGAGGAAGTGGGCAGGGCCTAGGCCCCCATGTTGTCCATGTGGTGGAGGCAGAGGCAGGGTGCTTCTGAGACCTCAGACGTTCCTTACCAGGTTGATTCCATGAAAAGATTGTGGATGCTGTCCCTAAAAGCTCAGCCCAATATGTGCCTTCAGCCATTTTAATAACAGTGTGATTTTTCTAATAAGTTCCCTCCAGTTTAAACTATAGAGAGAGGATACAGGTTAGAGAAGCTGAAATCTTTATCATGAGGATGGAGCTGAACATCATGTCCAATAGTTGAGAGGAGATCCAAATTTCAAGAATAAAGAATGTGAGTGAGGGCCAGGCGCAGTGACTCACGCCTGTAATCCCAGCACTTTGGGAGGCCGAGGCGGGCAGATCATGAGGTCAGGAAATGGAGGTCATCCTGGCTAGCACGGTGAAACACCATCTCCATCTCTACTAAAAAATACAAAAAATTAGCCTGGCGTGGTGGCAGGCGCCTGTAGTTCCAGCTACTCGGGAGGCTGAGGGAGGAGAATGGCATGAACCTGGGAGGTGGAGCTTGCAGTGAGCCAAGATCATGCCACTGCACTCCAGCCTGGGTGACAGAGCGAGACTCCGTCTCGGAAAAAAAAAAAAAAAAAATGTAAGTGAAGCAGTCAGCCAGAAACTGATCTTTTCAAACAACCAACTTTTTGACTAAGTGATATTTCTCTATTCTCTTTTCTAGTTCAATCATTTTTATTCCTATCTGTATTTCCTTCTTTCCATTTATATGAGCTTCATATTCTGTTTTTCTATCTTCTTAAGGTAAAAACTAAGTATCACTTTAAACTTTTCTTCTTTTCTAGCACAAGCATTTAAAGCTATCCTATTCCCTGTAAGCAATGTCTGAGGAAACATCTCACAAATTTTGACGCTCAGGTTTTCATTCTTACTTTCTAATCACGGTGATTTCTTCTTTGACACATACATCATTTTGCAATGAAGTGTTTTACTTCCAAACATAGGAGGATTTTCATCTTCCTGATATCTTTCTAAGATTGATTTCTATTGTAATTCTGTGGTGGTCAAAGTGCATACTCTGTGTGATTTCAGTCTCTGTAAACTTCCCGGGGATTGTTTTACGGCCCAGCATACGGTGTGTCTCCATGCACCGGAAGCAATGGAGAAGCTTGCGTGTTCTGCTCTTCCTGGGTGAACATTCTATCACCATCGAGTGAGCCAAGTTGGTGGGGAGTGTTGTATAAGTCTCCTCTGTCCTTAGTGATTTCTGCCTACTTTTTCTACTAATACCGAAAGGGGAGTATTAAAACTGCCCCCATCACCTTGGATTCATCCAGAGCTCCTTTCACTTTCATCAGTTCTTAAGATTTTCATTTTATTTGGCACATTCACAGCATCCGGTATTAGCTACCTGTTGCTTTGTAACAAATCACTCCCAAATTAAATAAACTTGATGACCAGGAGTCTGGGTGTGGCTTCACTGGGTGCTCCTGGCTCAGAGTTTCTCACAGATCTGTAACGAAAGCACCAGCCTGCTCTGCAATCACCGCCAGGCCCCCACGTAGCTTCCCAGCTCACCCACCTGGCTGCTGGGCCTCAGGACCGCATGGTTGTGGGCTAGAGGTGCTTCTTGACCTCTCCGTAGGAATACCCTAACATGGCAGCTTTCCTTCCCTAGAAGGGGGAGAGAGAGACACACGAGATTTTTATTTATTTATTTACTTTTGTGTGTGTGGAGTTTTGCTCTTGTCGCCCAAGTTGGAGTTCAGTGGTAAAATCTCAGCTCACTGCAACCTCCGCCTCCCGGGTTCAAGCAATTCTCCTGCCTCAGCCTCCCGGGTAGCTGGGATTACAAGCACCTACCACCACACCCGGCTAGTTTTTGTATTTTTAGTAGAGATGGGGTTTCGCCATGTTGGCCAGGCTTGTCTTGAACTCCTGACCTCAGGTGAGCCACCTGCCTCGGCCTCCCAAAGTGCTGGGATTCCAGGCGTGAGCCACCACATCAGGCTGACACAGAGACTTTTTAAACCTAACCTTGAAGTAAAAGCATACCACTTTAGCCGTGTTTCATTCAATAAACACGTTATTAGCTTCGGCCCACACTCAAGGGGTGAGGGTGCTTACAGAAGAATGTAGAGATAATCAGAGCTATTTAGAGGCTGCCTCCCACACCCTTCAAGGCACTCGGCAAAGAAAGCAACCTCAATCATATATATATGTCATTGGAACTCCATATGTATGTAACTATATAGTTTCCTATATATGTAACTATATGTGTCTAGTTATACATATATGTAACTGTAAAACTATATACGTATGTAACTCTGTATATATATAAAGTTCAGTTTCAATGGTGTCCACGGAAATGCTGAGCAACCAGTCTTGGGAGGGTGGGGTTCAGGGCAACTCTGTAGCAAAAGTTTATAGACAGTCCTGTAAGCTTCACATTTTACATAATTCAGACTCATCTTCAACGTACAACTTTCTTGGAGAAAATGCTCAAGAGAATCTGGCTGGGCCAATGTGGGAAAGGAGTCCACAGCCAATCAGCTACGGCAGGGAAGGCAAGACCGTGAAGAACAAGCCTGTGTGGTGTGCCAGAGGTCCACTGCTGTGGGCAGGGGAGCCGTGCTCTCAGAGGGAGAACAAACGGGTGATGCACCAGCCTTCACTCTGGTGATGCTCACAGCCTGGATCTCTGATAGGAAGGGGCTGGCAGCAGCTAGAGCTGAGAGCAGGCTGCTCAAGGGAGAGGAGCTGTGATGAAAGCAGGGGCCTCAGGAGGAGGGAGGTGCATTTGCAGCAGCTCTCAGGTCATATCCTAGGCCTGTGTCTGGCCCAGGCTAATGCCTCGGACGCTTCTGCCTGCCTCAGAGACATCAAAAGTCTGTGAGCACCATGTTAATGAGCAAAGGAACTTCAGTGTCCTACCAGGGTCTCAGACTAACCAGAGAAGAGAAAATTAGCTCAGAGCTGGACTCAAGCCTTCTGTGCTAACCTGTGCAAGCAACCATGGCCTCAGGAGGCTTCTGAGCATTGTCTCTTTAGAGGACAAGAGCAGGTGGTCCTGAGGTCCCACCAGATGTTGCAAAGCATGGACACCATCGGCTGCCACTGCGGGCTAAGATCGGTTGATTCAGACGTTCGGCGAGTGTGAAAATTCTTTGGAGGAAATATTTCCTAGGGCTTGATGCACTCTCAGGCAGGCCCCACCTGCACCAGCAATGGGCTAAGATCCTTGCTAGCCGTCTCTAGTGGAGCTTCATCTAGATCTGAAGTAGCTATAGGCCTAGCATTGCTTTTCTTGTCTTTTTGAACTTTTTATTATGGAAAGTTCCAAGCATACCTAAAAGTAGACGGACTAGAGAGACTAACATAATGAACTCCCATGCGTTGATCACCCAGCTTCAACAATCACCAACTCACAGCTGATCCTCTTTCATCTCTAGCCCCACCCACTGTCCCCACCCACCCTGCAGATTATTTAGAAATAAATCTCATTTTATCATTTGATTCACACTTCAGTACATATTTCTGAAAGATAAAACAAATTTAAAAATCTTTAAAAACCTCTACAAAATCTAAAATAGCCATTATTACATCTAAGATGATTAATAAATTCTCATCAGAAGTATAGTAGAGGCTGTGCTTGGTGACTCATGCCTATAATCCCAGCACTTTGGGAGACTGAGGCAGGAGAAGCACTTGAGGTCAGGAGTTTGAAACCCGTCTGGGAAGAAAGCAAGACCCACCTTTCCCAGTACCCCCACCTCTCATCCCCCACCCAACACACACAAATTTAGCTGGGCTTGGTGGTGCATGTCTGTAGTCCCAGCTACTCGGGATGCTGAAGCGGAAGGATTGCTTGAGTCCAGGAGCTTGAGGCTACAGTGAACTGAGAACATGCCACTGCACTCCAGCCTGGGTGACAGAGCAAGACCCTGTACGAAAGGAAGGAAGGAAAGGAAGGAAGGAAGGAAGGAAGGAAATGGAGGAAGGAAGGAAAAAAGGAAGGGAGGGGAGGAGGAGAGAGGGAAGGAAGGGAGGAAGGGAGGGAGGAACGGAGGAAGGAAAGAAGGAAAGAAGGAAGGAAGGAAGGAAGGAAGGAAGGAAGGAAGGAAGAAAAAAAAACCAGTATTCAAATATTCCCTGTTACTGCTTTTCTTAATATACAGACTCTAAAAATTAAAATTTCAATTTCCCCAACTGCTTTTAAAAACATTCATATTTCATTGATGACTATAACAAAAATGTATAAAGCCAACAAACAAAAATGTATAAATGATAAAAACTTAAATCTGCTTTTTACGACTTGATAATTCATAGGAAAATGAAAATAGTTTCCATCATCCTTTCTCAGGCTGCTGTTTTTTATTTGTCTAAGAAGAAACGAAGACATGTCAAAGCCTGTGGTAGTCACTAGGGCTGTTCATAGATGGGCCCACTTCTTTCCCTCCAGCCAATGGGAGGATTGAACTTCCCCAGTACCTTGAAGTTTGGTGTGGTCATATGACTTGTTCTGGCCAATGAGTGTGAGTGGAAGTGATGAAATGTCAGTTCTTACTAGAAAATTTAAATCAACATTATGGAGACCCTCCATAACCCTCTTTTCTCTCTGCTACAAGTGACCCAAATTACTCCACTAGCCAGGATCCTGGAAGAACCTGTTGTGGGAAGAAAAAAACAAATTGCTGTTTTAAGCCATTGAGATTTGGGGGTTCTTTGTTATCACAGCATAACTTGGCCTACCCTGACTTGTAGAAAGTGGCTAGGCTTCAGCTTGTGATTTCAGGGAAGTCCAAGCTATGGCTAATAACCTTTTAATGTCAGTGCTCTTGAGGAGTCATTTCATTCACCTCTTATGATATTACTGTATTGATCTGTGCTATCATTTTACTAGAGCAGTAGAATTTTAATTCTGTAGCCTTCAACATTATTATGAGATTAAAACAATAATTATAAGAGTGCCCCGACAAATAAAACACCATAGATATATACAACTTTAATGAAGTGGACTTTAAGATGAAACCAAAGACGAGCCCCTAGCCTGGAAGTCATGTCTCTGCCCTGCCATGGTCTTCGATAGGTTTCTTCATTTCTGGGCCTCAGGTTTCTTTTTTATAATAATGATTATTATTATTACAGTGACATTGTTGAATATCTGCCATCTGCTAGGTAATTCCATGGTACTTTTTATTCAATTCTTCCAACTCATCTTCGGTAGTTATTTTTACCGTTTTTTAAAAACGTGAAACTGTGGAAACTGAGGTTTAGACAGGCTGAGTAATTTGTCAAACCGTAGCTGGAAGTGGAGGGGATACTTCCAAAACCAGACTCCAGTAAATATTTAAGATCCAGTTCTTGTTCTAAAATCCTACGGCTATTTTGGTGTGAGATGATTCACAAGAAGCAAAATCACATTGTCGAAATGAAAATCATATTTACTCCACCGAAAAGAGCAGTCTTCTTACTGGCAATCACCTTTCCCAGTGTGACAGAACACGTATTTTACGGAGATCAAAGACTCTGCTACTAATATTTCCTTGCCTGTATAAACTATGAAAGGGCTTCAAAGCATCAAACTTTTATGACAGTGCGTGGTAACCCTTGTTAAAACAATGTTTTGTATTATTGAAAATTGCAAAGAGAGTGGATTTTCGGTGTTCTTACCATAAAAAAAAAATGTATGTGAGGTAATGCATATGTTAATTAGCTCAATTTAGCCATTCTACAACGCATACATATTTCAAAACATCATGTACACAATAAATATATACAATTATTGTTTGTTAACTTAAAAAATTAGTTTTGAAAAATTTAGGAATGAATACAGATGCTCACTGTAATGTAGACTAAAGGTGAAACAAAATTATTCCCCTTGAGATTTTGCACAGACTGTTTCTTTGCTGACATTTTTAAGAATAATTCAAATACTTGTTAATTCATGGTCATAAAGACATCTGACCATGTGTGGTTTTAAAATATCAGATCTATTTTACTTATTTATTTATTTATTTTTCTGAGGTGAAGCTTTGCTCTTGTTACCCAGGCTGGAGTGCAGCGGCGCAATCTCAGCTCACTGCAACCTTTGCCTCCTGGGTTCAAGCCATTGTCCTGCCTCAGCCTCTCAAGTAGCTGGGATTACAGGCATGCACCACCACACCCAGCTAATTTTGTAGGTTTTTTTAGTAGAGATGGGATTTCACTATGTTAGTCAGGCTGGTCTTGAACTCCTGACCTCAGGTGAACCACCCACCTTAGCCTCCCAAAGTGTTGGGATTATAGGCGTGAGCCACTGCGCCCAGCCTATCAGATTTAAAATATCAAATTTAACTTGTTGTTACAGTACCAGAAATTAAAGTAATAGCATTTAAAGGAAGTAGAATTTACCTTCTGGAAAACCCCGCACAGGTATGTGTGCGTGCTAGCTGTGATGCCTGCCCTCAGACCACCCTGCGAGGCCATGCAAAATGGTCAATTCCCGATTCTTCATTTAGGGAACTCACACACGACTTGGCAGAGAGAATTGTGTCTCTCCTACTTTATCTTTGTCTCTGCGGTTGTCATTATTTTACTGTTTGAATTTTTTCATTGTTTCTGGTATTTATCTGCATCTTGAATATGTTGATTTTTGCCTTTACTTACTCTTGCTGGGAATTTTACAGTTACAAGCAGTTAAATGACAGGGAGCAGTAGAAACACAAACATCCCTCAATACATTGTTTGATGGCCTTTTTCCCCCTGAATGGCTTTCCACGGCTCTTAGTTACCACCAAGCAATGCAATTTTAAGTACAATGGAATGACGGGTGAAGCAGGCTTCTTTCATAATGGTGCTCAGGAACATTCAGAAACTAAGGACAGCCTAAAAAATCAACGTGAAAGTACTTCTCGGCACTAGAGAGGACAATGGTAAGGGGAGGTGGAAGGAACGAGAAATATACTAGGGTATTATTTCCCTCCTTTTAATTGAAAGACTACCAAACCACATGACATTTTTCAAAACTCACAAGATTAATAATTAAATATTGCAGGAGAGAAAAAAGTCAGAGTGGCACTGGAGCCTGTTGTGGAGGAGTTGAAAGGGCAGGTCAAGATTTTGATTCATGTTCAACCTGGCTGTTTGTCCCAAAAACATTTCTAAAGAATGCTAGAAAGATGAATGTAAGCTTATGAACTGTGTCAGTCAGCTTGGAAGGAAAATATGGAACAAACCCATACTTAATTCTCACATCTAAATCCAGTATGTTTATTAGTAAAGGTATATATGTTTTGTGGTAGTGGTCCCTGATGAGACCTTAGTTCACGTAGATTTAGAAACTGCAAGGGAATTAGTTTTCTTGAGGAACATATGAATAAGGATCTTCAAATATGGGATTCACATTGATACAGACCTCAGCCCACCCACTCAGAAGCTACTACCCTCATCCTGCTGCATGAACCTGACTGAAGTCTATTTGCTCTACCCTAGGTTACCGTTATTTACTACTAAGTTGAACAGACTTAAACCTTAGGCTTCGTGAGCTGACTTCTTTTTAAGAATAACACCCAGGGAAACCTCGCAGGGAATAAGGGACACGGGAGACAAAAGCAGCAGGTTACTCTGCATCCTGAATAAGCAGACAAGGTGCCATATTCTTCTTATTAACTTAACTGCTGTGGGCTTTAGACTAGATGAAAGAGAGAACTGAAATCAAAGAAAATCAAAGAAAGTTGAAAAGGCTGGGTAAATAAAGAAACGGATAGAACCCAGAGTTGCCTTCATTTAATACCCCTTCTCCTCTTTTCTCCTTTGATTGGTTCCTTCCTGTTCTCTGTATTTTGTATGTCTGTCTTATCCACCAGATTTTAAGCTCCCTGGAGACGGACTATGTCTTAATGATCTTTATCTTTTAGTTCTGTTCATTCATCATTCATCTATCCATTCATGCAATAAGTGTTACTGAGTGCCCAATATGTGCCAGTTACAATTGTAGAAGCTTGGAACACATCAGTGAGCAAAACGAATGGGGGGAAAGAGTGGTAATAACAGCACATTTAATGAGTAAGTAAAGTATATAGTATTATAGAAAGTGCTAAGTGTTATGGGGGAAAATGAGTGCAAGGTAAGGAGGATTGGGACTTGAGGGTAGGTATAATAAGCTGCAGTATTAACAGTGGTGATCAGGGTATGCTTCACCAAGAAAATCATAACTGAGCCAAGACTGAGAGGAAGCATGACAGTGAGCCCAGCAGAGAACCAGGGAGAAGAGGGTGGGAGAAAGCACTTCAGGTGGAGGGCTAGAGCGTAGACCCTGGAGTAGAAGCATTCGTGATATGTTCCAGGAACAAAATAGGGGTCAGTTCAGCCGAAACAGACCGAGCCTGGACGAATCCAGGAGGAATGGAAAGACCGGGGCAAGCCAGATCAGGGAAGCTTTTACCCTGAGATGGGTATTCAAATATTCCCTGTTACTGCTTTTCTTAATATACAGACTCTAAAAATTAAAATTTCAATTTTCCCAACTGCTTTTAAAAACATTAAGCAGGCCACTGCAGGATGTGAATATTGAGAGACGTGACATGTCTTATGTTTTAAATGGATCCTGCTGCCTGTCAGGTTGACAATAGACTATAAAAGTACAAATTTATGTCAAAATATAAAGCAAAGCCTAACAAAACTCAAAAAAAAAAAAAATCAAAGATGAGTTTATATACTGCCAGGCATGGATGGGAACACTCCAGGGAAAAAGTTCACTGAGTAACTCGTGAGTTAGGAAAAGTCAGGGTTTTTCAAGTGTGAGACAGACAGAAGGGAGTTTGGAGGTTATGTGAATTAAGGGCTGGAAAGTAGCGCTCTGGACAGGTTGGAACAGTGTTGATAAAACACGTCCCTTTGTTAACTGGACAGAAAGGAGTCTTTGGTTAGGTCTAACAAGGGTCTGGTACAGGGGTCACTCAAAGTTCACAGTCCTTGATCTGCTTCAGTTGGTTAGAACCAGTTGTGGTATAGCATAGCATTCCGTTTTCAAATCCACTATGCAAGTGCTGTAAGTGGAAAATTTTCTTGTATAGGTGGAAACAGGGAAACCTGTTAGGAAGCTCTTGCAGAAATCCAGGCAGCAGATGACAGGGCTCATGCCAGAGTGGAATAGTGCAGGTGGTGAGAAGCAGTTAGATTTGGGCATATGTGGAGATGGTAAAGAATCACTCCCAGGTTTTTGGCCTGTGCAACTGGATGGTTGGAGTTGCCCTGGAGATAGGAAAGGCTGTGGGTGGAGCATGTTTGTGGGGGAAGATCTGGAGTTCATGTGAGTTTAAGACAGCTCATTAGACACCTGAGTGGGAACAGCAATAGAGATAGTGAGGTCTGGCTGGTGACATGAAGTGGTGACCTGAAAGTGTATAGATGGTGTCGAACGCCAGGATACCAGGTGCATTCACCTGTGCAGCAAAGGAGATAGAACCCTGGAAAGCCCAACGGTTTCCTCCCTCCTAGTTGCAGTTTTAATTCATAGAAGGCATTCAAGTATTTTGTGGAATGAAGTGGAGGTATCAATGCATCGAGGATCTTCGTGCCTAATGTGGTGTTTTGAAAAGAGTGAGTGCTCATTAATAGCTGCTTTGACAGTCTCCTACGTCCCAGACACTAGTCTATATGCTTTACAAACATATATGCTTAATCTCCCCCAATTTATGTTATGATCTCCATTTTTACAGATTAGGAGCCTGAGGCCAGAAAAGTCAAGTCATTTGCTCAGCATCATATAGCTAGTAAAGGCAGGGCTGGGATTTAAGTTCAAATTTGTCTGAGTCTCTTATAATTCTGCCTTCAATGGTAAATTACTAACCTGCATAGAGAGCAAAATGAATAGAAAATGAGGAGTCCCAACAGCTGGTAGCTCCTGGCATATATCACCGTGCAACACTCTTCAATCTTAAGCCTGTATCAGAATCACCTGGATGCCTTGTTTAACCAGATTGTTGGATCTCAACTCAGAATTCCTGATTCCACAGGTCTGGGATTTAGCCTGTTAATCTGCATCTCTAACAGGTTCCCAGGTGTTGCTGGTACTGCTGGTCTGGGGATGATACCTTGAGAACCACTGGTTCAGAGAGTTTCCCTGACTCTGCTAGCTAATACCTCCACCTGCCAAATGGCCAGGTCTCTCCAATTTCCAAAAGGGAAAAAGAGAAAAGTTCACAACTAATCAGAACTGATTGAGAGTCCTTAGTGTAATGGTTCCTTCAGTTTCAACTCCTAGTTCTCTCCTGAGACACAGGAGGGTTGGGAAGTGGGGGTACAGGATCGTAGGGTGATGGTGGCTCCACGTCAGGTTCTCTCCAACACACAGTTTACCACGCTGTCTAGCAAAACTTCTTTTACTGTTAAGACTCTCAGTGGTCTCATTGTCCTTTCCTGGGAAGAAAGTTCCATCATCACCCCTCCTGCTCCTAGTGTCCCTCAGGCACAGGGGAAGGTTTGGGTATGGGGGGCCTTAAAAGTCTACACAACTATTGGGACACCTCCTTTAAGAACAAGAATACAAGCTTGTAAATACACAATTAGGTCCAGGGACTTGGAAGGAACTTGTGCAAGAGAGGGGGCCCTGCAGCTTAAGCCTCATTAGCTTCATGGGAAATCGAACTCTGATCAAACATGTCTGTATACGTCTAAGAGCCAATTACAGACAGGTGCAAGTTATTTCCCATGGAGCTGCTGCGCCTCAGGCTAACCAGGGCATGTGGCTGATTGCTGTGTAAGAGAACCTGAGCATTTCATGGTTGGAAAGGCTTGTTTGTCCTGAACCTGTCAATGGGGGAAGGGCTGCTGACTCGCAGAGCTGGCACGTTGGAGGTTAAGCAAAAGCGCTGTTAGGTATCCTTGGGTTTGATCTCTTCCGTGAGTCAAAAGCCTTCCAGAAATCTCTTGCTTCAGACATTTTAAAAGCCAACTTAGAAATAACAATTATTCCTATTTCATTACATCAAAATAAAATCTGACTACTCAATTTTAAGGCTAATACTCAAAAAAGTAAAATTGCTTATTATTATTTATTTTTTGAGATGGAGTTTCGCTCTTGTCGAGGGCATAGTGCAGTGGTGCGATCTTGGCTCACTGCAACCTGCGCCTCCCAGGTTCAAGCGATTTTCCTGCCTCTGGAGTAGCTGGGATTACAGGCACGTACCAGCTAATTTTTGTATTTTTTAATAGAGACGGGTTTTCACCATGTCGGCCAGGCTGGTCTCGAACTCCTGACCTCAGGTGATCTGCCCCCTCCTTGGCCTCCCAAAGTGCTGGGATTAAAGGCGTGAGCCACTGCGCTCTGCCCTAAACTTGCTTTTTAAAATCATTAGGGTAAGGTCATATTTAAATATACATTAATTTATGAATAAATTTAAGTGCTTGCTTGACACCGGACTATTTCATAGAGCAGATTCTGGGGTTCCTTTTGTAAGTCTTTCCGAAACCTTATTTTCCTATCTACCTTGTTCTGAGACGTACTGTGGGCAGACTTGCCCTTATACATATATCAACTCACTCAACAAATAAAGCTGAGGAAAGTAAAATGTCTCTGGGCTAGGAGCTGGGAGGAAGTTACCAAGATGAGTAAAGAAGGACCCCCTCCAAGAGCTTAAATTAAGTCTTGGAGAGAATAGCCGTGCACACCAAGAAGCTCAACCTAAGATGAAAAGGGCATTTAAGACGTGCGAGATGGCTCGTGAAGGAAATAGACGTCTTAAGAATTTTTCCGGGCCCAGCACAGTGGCTCATGCCTGTGATCCCAGCACTCTGGAAGGCGGACTGCCTGAGCCCAGGAGTTCCAGACCGGCCCGGCCAACATAGTGAGGCACCCTCTTTTAAAAGAAAAGAAAAATTGGCGTGGCGTGGTGGCGGGCGCCTGTAGTCCCAGCTACCCCGAAGGCTAAGGCCTGAGAATCACCTAAGCCCGAGAGGCGGGGGTTGCAGTGAGCCCAGACCGCACCACTGCACTCCAGCCTGGGCGGCAGAACCAGACCCTGTCTCAAAAATAAATACATAATTAAAAAATAAAAAAAAGAACTTTTCCTAGAGGAAGCCGGCTACTGGATATTCTAAAGAGCAGTCTGTCCGCCTCTGCCTTCTCCGTCCAGAGTCACTGACGCTTTCTGCACACAAGGTGTTCCGCGCCAAAGCGTGCACAAGCCAAGGCAAGAGGACTCCATCAAGCGCCTCCTGGGTACCATGACTCGGAAGACCCAAGGATGAGTTCAGCGGGTCACCATCCTCAAGGAAGCACCACCAGGAACTGAGTCAGGCCCGGGGTATTCTCGACGTCAAAGCGGGCGAGAGGCGGCGGTGCCACCAGGAGGAGTCACTGGATCGGACTTTCCGCGCTCGTCTCGCGGTCCGGATGCGCACTCAGACCCCTGCAAGGCTCTAGCCCCGCAGCGCAGAGCACGGAAGATGGTCCCGGAGCCGGAGAAAAAGCCAAACCTCCCAGCGCCCCGCAACTCCGCCCCTGCCCCGCCCACGCAACGCGGCGGCTGCGCGGCGAGACCGCCCCGTCTCCACGTGATCGCCGTCACCGCCTCAGCGAAGCGGAAGCGGCCATCATAAGTCCTGGCAGCTGAACCCAGGCCTGCCTCCCTCCTTCTCCTGCACCGGGCAGCGGTGACGGCCTGGGGTTGTTCTGTCCTGGTTCTGTCTGGCCGGGAAGCCGCCGGCCTCCGAGAGCGGACGACGACGTGGGGCCCGGGAGCTCCGGGGCGGACAGGCTGACCGGCGGACCGCCCAGGTGTCGGCACGACGTGGGCGGTGCCCAGAGCCGCGCCCCGCCCCTCGCAGGCCAGCGCTCAGGGCCCGCGGCCCGTGCCCGTTTCCAGTATGGCCGCCCGCCGTGCCTGACCCGCGGCCTCTCCGCTCCGACTCCTTGTAGGCGATGCCCAGGCCAAGACCGTGACTGACACTCTCGCTCACACGCACGCACGGACCCAGGCCCACGCCCGGAGCCCGAGCCCTGGGCTCGGAACCGTTGTCGTCCCCGGCGCCGCGGCCAGAGCCCGGACCACGGCTTCCGCGCCGCCGCCGCCTCGCCGAGAAGGGCCGCGCCGGACCTCGAGCGCGGCGGCCCCCGGCCGGCAGGGATGGGGAAACGGGCGGGAGGAGGAGCAGCCGGAGCCACCACCGCCGCCGTCTCCACGTCCGCCGGCGCCGGGCTGGAACCCGCAGCCGGCCGTAGCGGGGGCCCGCGCAGCGCGGCAGCCGGCCTCGTAGGAGCGCTGCACCTGGTGATGACCCTCGTAGTGGCCGCGGCGCGGGCCGAGAAGGAAGGTGGGTGTCCCCCGGCGGCGTCCCTGCGGCGGGGCTGTCACGCCGCTCTCGCGGAGGCCGGGCGGGCTGGGCCGGGAGGAAGGGCCGCGGCCGGGGCTCCGGCGCGAAGTTGGGCGGTCGGGTCCCGTCCCGAGCCGGGACCTCGCAGCGCCCGCCGGTTGGAGTGGCCCGAGCTCTCCGTGATTCCTTCCCCTGCCTTCCCCCCCGTCTCCTGTCACTGCCATTTCAAAACTTCCTGAGTTCTCGTACGTTCTTGCCACTTGGCCCGCTAGGTAGGAGGGGCATATTTTTTGGCTTTATTTTGGCTAATAGGTACATTTTAGGACACTTCTGTTTTCTTGGTTGCGTGCAGACAGAGCTTACTTTAAAATGCGGTAAAAATAGCGAGACGCAGCTTACAAAATTTCAGTTTGAGTTTGTTCAGACATTTCTTCGAGGGGAATCTTGATCCTGTAGCTTCCTCCTTTAATGTCTCTTTGCGGTATTGATGACTCTTTATTGTTAGACGTAAATACAATTCCATTTACCTCTTTAGTAAGCTTTTGAAAGCCTGTTTGCGTTTCTTATTTTAAAATACGTAATTCGGTGCCTTTGTCTTTGATGTGAAAGCCTTTAAAAATAAATGTGAAGTTGCCAGTTTGCAAGCCCTTACAGTTAATTTACGGTTAAGGGCTGGCCCCTACTTAAAAAAACTCTCATTAGTATCGTGCTGCTGCAAAACGGGTACTTGGACAGGGTCAAAAATTATTTTGTAATCTTGAAGACCAAATCAGTGTAATTTCATCTACACTACCTCTTTTTGAGCCAAGGGACATGTGAATGGTCACAGAGCCTTCATGAAGAATTTACTAAGTGAATAGTTAAAAACAAAAAACAAAAACTAAGCAAAACTTGTTAGTTTAGCATTGCACATGAAACTGCTCGTACAAGAAAACAGTTTCTTGCCACGGTAGCTTTAGAGTTAACGTTCTACTTTCTGACTGAAGTCACTTGCTTTTTATTGTTATTGAAGGTAAAAGCAAATACAAACTAAATTAGTGAAGTGTAAATGTGCTTCAGGATACCGTTTCTTTTATTTTTGTCCACATGACATTCCCTTATTTAACTCTAAGCAACCTTAGTCTCGGTTAACATTGGTGGAAATTATTCAAAGAATTGCCGTCTATAGAAAGGATTAATTGATGGAAGCAAAATTATTTCCAGAATAAAATATTGCCGGTTTAGGACTAGTCAGGCCTGGCGTTGTCATAATACATCATTGGCCACAGATCTGCAGTTCGTTGAGTGTTCTTCTGTGTGATCGTGGCACCTAGCATTTTGGCATGTAGTGGGTGTTCAGTGAACCCAAAATAGTGCAGTAATTTAATGGATATTTTTTGGGTGGGACTTCAGGTAGACCTTGGTGGGCATTGTGTCCTTGCTTTTCTGTTCTTTTGCTTACCTTGCACGGTGCCAAACACTGGCGCTTAGCATTTGAGTGTATGACTGTTTTCATGCGCCCTTAGCACAGGGAAATGAAATGATGATTGAATCTAGTAAAGCATTAAGTTTGTATTTTCCTTCTACTGCTGCTTATTTTTCCAACAGCCATTTTATATGCTAATAAAAACTTTACTCTGGGTAAAGTTAAGTAAACAAATTTTTTGTTGGAGAACTGTCAGCCTAAAATATATTCGCTAATTTCTCATTTGCATACTTTATACATGTTCGTGCACCTCTCTGATATCCATAGATGTGTGTAAGGATTGGATGAGGAGAATACTTGCCCGGGTTTTAAGTTCGTGTTAAAGGAGTGGTTGAATCTGCCAGTGGTCCTGGGTGAATCAGGTATCCTTTGTGGCCCATGCTTATCTGTATGAACAATGTGTGTGTGCAGAGTTATCCAAGATATTAATGGGGATGATACTAATATAGAACATAGGCCTCTACCCATCATAAAGAGATCTGGTTCTAATCAAATATTCTGTGATGGTATCTCCAGAAATGGCTTCTACTTTAAAACTGATCATATTCCAGTGTTGTTTCTAAGTAAGGGAAAAGCAATTTATTTTCTCACGTGATTGTGACACTGTGAGTTTGGCATCTGATGAGGCACAAATACAATATTTGTCCTACAAGGTCCTGTTGAGTTTTTCAGCAAGTCTGGGCAGATTTCTGAAGATGGCTGAGTTCCGTTTGTCCATTCACACCCGGAGGAATTTTTTGTCTGTTGAAGTAGCATAAACTAGTTTAACATTTCCAAGATAAGATCTACCTGCAGTTTTAATGATGATTCTGCAGGTATTTTGTATGTTTGTATTTTTTTTCCTTCATTCCTGTATAATTTCACTGCACAATCTTTAAAAGACAATAACAGTCATTGTCTCCTGAAGAAAAGCTGCAGAAGTAAATTACCTAATGTAGTTTTTCATGTTTGGACTTGATGTTGGGTTTTTTGAGTCAGAAGCATGGACCATTGCTGGTCTTAGCATCCTGTGTGTGTTAACTGAGCTATGGGAGTGTGCTATCACTAGTCCAGAGGAAAGGTGCCTTTGAGACGGTGTTGGCTGTGATGTAAAGTTTGTAAGGACTTTGAAAGAGTTTTCAGAGGTAGAAGTTATTATAATCACTACAAATAACTAGTTCTAGATTGGTGGCAAGATTTTTTCTTGAGGCTAATATCTAGATATTGAGAATAGCAAAAATGTGTGTGAGTTGTGAAAATATATTTTTAAAATATGTAGTGAAAATACTTGTGTGTATATATATTAAATGTATAATTTTAGTATTTTGAATTACAAAGCAGCCCGTTGTGACTGGCAAATAAGACCTTTTTAAAAAAAGCATCATATATCATGTAATGTAATTTCATTGTGAAGTGGGTTTTTGGAGGGCATTTAGTTTATTAAATCAATTATTAAATGAGAAGCTATAGTTTATGTATCTAGTAAATATAAATTCAAATAAATTTTCAAGAATGAGTGTTTCAATCTATGACGATTTAAATTTCATTGTCGCTTGTTTTATTAATTGGCAATTAAATGGCAGGGTAACGTTTGACAACCTTTATTAGGACTTTTAAAATTTTTTGCCAGTGTACTGTAGTTTCAGGCACAAATTTTTGTTTTAAGCTGTATTTGTGACGTAGGTGCAAAACCCAGTACGAAGTATTTACAAAGCGTATGAGAAAAGTGCGTAGGACTAAAGACTGCAAGAAAACAGATAAGAATCTAATAGTTTTCTAAGGGTAGCCAAATTGACTAGGAGTGTTATTTACTTTTTCTTAACCAAATTATTTTTAACCTACTTATTACTCGATAATGTTAAAATGTTTGAAAGTGATTTTCTTAAGAGTGAGATGTGTTAACCCTTTGTATGGGGTAGAGTGGGTTCCTTTTAATTTAGGGCCTAGTAAAGAGAGTATTATTGATTAAGTACTTCACTAATGAACTTTTGTAGCCTGCTTTTACTAAAGGCTGTCGCCTGACGGAGCATTGGAGTTTTGTAGTTGGAAAAGTGTGTCCTCTTTTCCTCTTACACCATTTTCCTCCTCTTTCTCGTTCTTTACAGTGAATCTTCATAGACATCTGCCAAAAAGATTGCTTTGAGAGTAGATGTAAACTCGTCTAATTGTTACCATCCAGAGTAGCAATAAGCCAAATTACTCTTGGAGGAAATTAAAATCTTTGCTAGGTGCTTGATACATTAGGTGTTCTTTCTCTTGCCTGTGTGTGACTCAAGCGCTCTGATTGGCCTTGCCAGACCAAGAGGCCCTTTTCCTACAGCTGAATTTTTCCCCACTGTCTCTTGTAAGCAGCATCTGGCCTTGTTTTGGTGCCTCTGTACTTCTAGGTTCTGGTTGTGCCCTCCTGTCGGTTGTGCTCTCCAATTGCCTGTTGGTTGTCTTCCTTCGTGTATGTGTCTAGCTGTTGGTGCACACTGCATATGTCCAGGGCAGAATTATCTTGCACCACCTCCAGTTTTCAGTTTTTTGTTAATGCTGTGATGATTTTGCCTGCCCCATTGGATTCAGTTTTGACCCTTCACCAAGTGGCATCAGTGCCTGTTACATCCTCTTTTGATCAGCTGTCCACTGCCTTCAGCCTGGGGCACTGCAGCAGCCTCTCTCCTGCCACCTTCCCATTTCTGTTCAGTCCTGCATGCGCCCTCTGAATTTGTGGTGTCTTTGTTAATCATTCATCATTGATTTTGATGCTTAATTGTGTACTGCCTTGTTTAGCTCCTTAAATGATTTCAAGGGTGTCAATTCTCCACCTAGGCTGGCATTTCTGTAGGGCAGAACCTTTGCCAGCATCTGTAGTACATACATAGCAAGCATTCAGTTTTGAATGAAAGTTTGCCTGAACTTGCATTGTAATATAATTTCATTGTGAAATGGGTTTTTGGAAGGCATTTAATTTATTATAAATGAGAAGCTATAGTTTATGTATTTAGTAAATATAAATATAAATTTGAATAAATTTTCAAGAATGATTGTTTCACCCTATTGACAATTTAAATTTCTTTGTCGCATGTTTTATTAATTGGTAATTAAATGGCAGGGTAATGTTTGACAGCCTTTATTAGGCGTTTTAAAATTTTTTGCCAGTGTACTATATAGTTTCATGCACAAAGTTTTGTTTTAAGCTGTATTTGTGACGCAGGTGCAAAACCCAGTACAAAAATATTTACAGAGCATATGAAAAAGTGCATAGGACTTTTTGTACCTGAGAACCTAGGTTGAGAGTCAGAAGTACAGGTAAAACTCAGTTCTGGTGCAGATGTCATGAGGAAGTCTGCTATAACAGGACATTGAGTAACACCAGTTTTTTCTTCCCCACATGTTGCTTTTCCTTGTAACTAAAAGGAGTTGTATACACTTATCTAAACCATCACTTTTATAACTTGGATTTTCAGATTTTCATAAAACCCTAATCTATAGATCATGAAACTGAGGCTTAGAGAGGTTAAGCCCAGCATGATAGGTCTGGTAAATAGCGGAGCCAGGATTCCATCCTAAGACATCTGTCCCTTGAGCCAAACTATGTAACCCCAAATGAGCACTTCAGGAATTCGATTTTGTTGTATTGTACCAACTGCAAAAAGAACAGACTTGACAGTTCATGCAAAACCCATGTATTAGTATTCAAGTAAAATGTACTTTCTTTAAAAAAAAAAAAAGAAAAGAAATGCCAGCCACAAGCTTTCTTATCACTTTCTGTTGACTTGTTGACAGTTTAAGTAATCACAGGCCATTCTGGATTATGAAGGTTCTTAAAAGGAAACCAGTGAGTGGATAATACAGGGAAATGAGTATTTGGTATTGGAAGCTACTGTCTCTTTGTTCTTGATGACTTAGATACCTGGTTGTATTGCTAAATATTAAGCAGTGTTGCCTTCTGTAGATACTGCCTAGCTCCAGATTGGTGTGATGAGTTAGTCTAGACTTGTGGAATATTCTCAGAAGCTGGCCCTGGATTAAAAGGAACTGGAGGTAATGCAAATGCTGGTAGTAGCATTTGCCTTGGCAGGGAGAAATCTCTCGCAGACTTCCATTAGCGGTCCGAGGGCTGCAGAAGAAGTTCATTTCCGGTGCTTTGTTCTTATTAGGGCATTTTAGAATTAGGTGGTCATTAGTTCTCATCTGTAGTTCCAAATCTGTTTTTTGTTTGTTTTTTTGTTTTTGTTTTTTCATTCCCATGTGATTACTTTTAAAACCACAGATGGAAGGTTTCTAGAAAGCCTTTGCCATTTGCCTGATTGATTTTGTTGCATACAACTCTGCCATTTTAGGGCAGATCTTTTAGATGGTCAGTCATGATAGAGTATGAAACCTATGTTTTAATTTATTTTCTAGAAACTGTGGTTAACAAAAACATAACAAACTACTTAACCATTTTTATATGTACAGTTCAATAGTGTTAAGTATATTCACATTGTTGTGTAGCAGATCTTCAGAACTTCATGTAAAACTGGAACTCTGTACCCATTAAACGACTTCCTAGCTCTCCCTCTACCCTTAACCCCCACCCCCAGGCTCCTGGTAACCACCATTCTACTTTCTGTGTTTATGAATTTGACTACTTTAGATACTCCATGTGAGTAGAATAATGCAGGATTTGTGACCTGCTTATTTTAGTTAGCATAATATCTGTAAGGTTAATCCATGTTGTAGGATGTGACAGTTCCTTCCTTTTTAAGGTTGAATTATATTCTGTTGTATGGATATACCACATTTTGTTTATCCATTCATCCATCCGTGGACACTAGGCTTGCTCCCACCACTTGGCTTTTGTGACTAGTGCTGTGAAGTTAGGTATGCAAATATCTCTTCAAGACCCTGGTTTCAACTGTTTTGCATATCTACCCAGAAGAGAGATTTCTGGATCATGTGATAGTTCTATATTTAATTCCTTAAGCAACCACCACATTTCCATAGTGATTGCATAATCTTACAATCCCATGAATGATATACGAGGATTCCAGTTTCTCCATGCCTTTGCCAACAGTCGTTAGTTTTTTGTTTTGTTTTGATAGTGGTGTGAGGTGCTATCTCATTGTGGTATTGATTTGCATTTTTGTAATGATTAATGATATTGAGCATCTTTCCATATCCTTCTTGGGCATTTGTATCTCTCCTTTGGAGAAATGTCTATTCAAGTCCTTTGACCACGTTATATTCAGGTTTTGTTGTTGTTGTTATTGTTGTTATAGGAGTTCCTTATATATTCTGGATATTAACCCCTTATCAGATGATTTGCAACTATGTTCTCCTATTTGGTCGGTTGCCTTTTCACTCTGTTGATCATATTCTTTGAACAAAAATTTTTGTTTGATATAGTTACTTTTGCTTTTGGTGTCATATTCAAGATATCATTGCCAAATCCAGTGTCATGAACTTTTTCCCTATGCTTTCTCCTAGGCATTTTATAGTTTTGGGTCTTAATGTTTCGGTCTTTAACCCATTTTGAGTTAACTTTTATTTATGGTGTAAGATAAAGGGTGCAACTCTGTTCTTTTGCATGTGGATATCCAGTTTCTCCAATTCCATTTGTTGAAGAGGCTGTCCTTTCTTCACTGAGTACTCTTTGTGTCCTTGTATGAAAATTAATTGGCTATATATGTAAGGGTTTATTTCTGGACACTATATTCTATTTAATTGCTCTGTCTGTCTTTATGCCAGTACCACACTATTTTGAATACTATAGCTTTGTAATATGTTTTGAAATGAGGAAATGTGAGACCTCTGTCTTCTTCCTTTTCAAGATTATTTTGGCTATTTGAGGTTCTGTGTGAATTTTAGGATATACTTTTCTACTTCCCTTGGGATTTTGGGATTTTGATAGGGATTATGTTGAACCTATAGATCACATTGGGTAGTATTGACACCTTAACAGTAATCTAACCCATAAACATGGGATGTCTTTCCATTTATTTGTGTCTAATTTTTTCAGCAGTGTTTTGTAATTTTCAGTGTACAAATTTTTCACTTCCTTGGTTAGGTTTATTCCTAAGTATTTTATTCTTTTTGATGTCATTGTAAATAAAACATGCATTTTTGAACGAATGATTTGGAATTTTTCTTTTTGACTTAGTCTTTTGGCTTTAAATACTTAAGGATTTAATATTTTCCTTAGTTTCTATTTGCATTTGAATTTTTTATTTTCTGTTATTTTTAAACTTGTCAGGCAACTCTGTCACTCTTTTTTTTTCTTTTTAATGGTTTCTGCTTTTCTCATGCCTTAAAATCTCTGGAGATTATATATTCACCAATATTTTATGTCCATGCTTCCATCTTTAAATGCAAATCTCTATTTCTTCAGTCCGTTGGCATCAGGTAGGGAATCTGTCCTCAAATCGTTAGTCAATTGCCTTAACACCACTTATTGAATTATATACAGTATTTCGTTTCATTCAAGTTCTGTTATGTACTGGGATCTATTTCTTGATTCCCCCCCCCCCCCGCCCCCGTGTATTTTTTTCTCATATATATGTCTATGTATTTGTACATTTCTGTTTTATTTTAGGTAATATAGCTTATTTATACATTTCATTAGCTGGCTTGGCAGGTCATCCCCTCTCCCTAAGTGATTATTCTTCAACAAGCAGTTTCTTATCAATCTTGTTTTTATTCCCTATGAATCCTCAAATCATTTTGTAAAGAAAATTTTAAATTGCTATTTGTTTTTTGGTTACAGTTACATTAAAATGTTAGATAAATTTGGAATTTGACATCTTTACAGGGTTTTCCATTTTGTCTTTTTCCTATGTATATAGTATTAGGTAAAACTGTATGAAATTATGAAATTACAATTTTTGTCAGTCCAACATAATTGAATAACAACTTATTCAATCTAGTATTAGTAAGTTTTTATGCATTTTTGCATTCGCTAGAGCTTCAGAACAATGTTAAAAAAGAGTGATGAAAAAGCAGGCATCCTTGTGTTTTTGTGTTTTCTTTTTTTTTTTTAAGAGAAAAATACCTTAAGTGTTTCATTGTGTAATATGATTGGGGTAGTTGGTTGAAATTAGATGTTCTTAAATTTCTTATATTTTTAAAGAGTTTTAGTTTTAAGAGTTATTAGGAATAGGTACTAAATTTTATCCCGTGCAGTTATTTTATGGCCTTTTTACCTTAAGCTGTAGAAGCACTCCTCTTAACTCAGCTGCACTGAACTCTCTTGGTGAGTTTATACCCATGTCTGTGTTCCCTCTAGTAAACTCATCCAGGGATACCCATTGGACTCGGGCTGCCCGCAGCTGCCAGGCTGCACTCACATACTTCCACACTGGCTCCCTTTAGTTAATGTGCGTATTTTTATATTGTAAAGCTATTATATCGATATAATCCCTCATGAGTATTGATATATCAATATATAGTAATTATTATAGTAATATATTATTATATATAACATATGTTAATAATCCCTCATGAATACATTAATGCACTCCCTAGGGGGATGGGGGAACTAAGTTCTCACATTTAATTTCCAAGAGAGTTCACCTGAGACTTGGTATTAAAATGAGCCTGTCACCATCCCCCTTGCCGCCATGTGATCTGCACACTCCTTTGCCTTCTAGGAGTGGAAGCAGCCTGAGGTCCTCAGCAGAAGCAGATGCTGGTACCACACTTCCTGTACAGCCTGCAGAACCATGAGTCACGTAAACCTCTTTTCTTTATAAATTACCCAGCCTCCAGTATTCCTTTAAAGCCACACAAATGGACTGAGACATCAGTTTGCTCTCAATGTGATATTTAAAAAAAATACTAACAAAACTGTTTACGGAGTTAGAAAAGTTGCTGTTAAATTTTCTGTGAAAAAATGAAAATGTAGAAATACTGGGAAAATTCTGGAAAACAAAAGTTATGAGGCATGACTAGCACAAGCAGTTATTAAAACCTGCTCTTAAACTATTATGTAATTGGTATAATTAGAATAAAGTACTGGTATATAAATAGACAGATTAATGAAATAGAATAGAAATTCTAGTAATAGACCTAATATATGTGGTTTATGTTAAGCTGCTTTTCTTCTGGGAGTCTGGAATTTTGGTGTGTGTTAGGCAGAGGGTACCATGTGGCTAGCACCAAGTAAAAACCTCGGAACTCTGTGTTCGTTTCCTATTGTACCTGTAGCAAAGTATCACAAGTTGAGTGGGTTAAAACACAAGTCTGTTCTCTTATTCCAAAGGGCAGAAAGTCAGGGTGTGTAGCTGATTGCCACAGTTACTGCTTGAGACCATCATTACAGCAGTTACTACTGGAGACCATCATTCCAAGACTGAACAAAGGGACAAACATAGAAATGAAAAAAGACAAAAGAAACTGTTTTAAGGAAAGGCAAATGGGGAGAAGAGAGCTCCCTGCCTCTAGTGAGCAAAGGCAGACCCCTTGAGCTTCTACAGCCCTTTTGTGTTTATTGGGTAACAAGAGCGAGGAGGAGGAGGTAACCATTGGCCAGCGGCTTAATTGATCACAGGTTCATATTGTTACTAACAGGCTTCAGTTATGTCTAATCATAAGAAACATTTGTGCAGCCTCCAACATCTCCTTTTTGTTAAATTAGTTGAGCAAGACAATTAATTACAGGTTGTGCAGCCCTCAGTGGCGCCTAGACAGGGACTTGAAGGGACTATCAGGGACAAAAAGGGACCTGAAGAGAACTGAAGAGACCCGAAAAACTAGTTCAGGCCATGACGGGAACAGGGGCTCAGGCATGCCTCATTGTACCCTTCTCCCTTTGGAATTCGGGCATCATTGTAGCTGTCACTGCTACTAGAGACTGTCATTACAGCATTACTGTTACTGTCTGAGACCGTTATTATGAGACTGAACGAAGGGACGAACGTAGAAATGATTTAAAAAAAAGAATTTTTAAGGAAAGGCTAGCATGGGGAAGAAGAGAGAAGAATAAAACGGCTCCCTGCTTCTAGTGAGCAAAGGCAGCCCCTGAGCTTCTACAGCCCTTTCGTATTTATTGGGTAACAAGAGCAAGGAGGTGGAGGTAACAGTTGGTTGGCTGCTTAATTGATCACAGGTTCATATTATTACTAACAGACGTCGGATGTACCTAATCACAAACATTTGTGTGGCCTCCAACAAGGGTGTTGGGGCTGTGCTCTTTCTGTAGGCTTCAGGGGAGAATCTTTTTCCTTGTCTTTTTTAGCTTCTAGAGGCTTCCTGAATTTCTTGGTTCATGGCCTCTTGACATCACTTCACCCTTTTCCTAATCCGACCATCTTGCTCCCATCCTCATATCACCTTCTCTTCCTCTGAGGGTCGTTATTAATATATCCGCCCATCTGGCTAATCTGGGATAATCTCTCCATCTCAAAATCCTTAATTTAATCACATCTACAAAATTCCTTTTGCCATGTAAGGTAACATTCGTAGCTTCCTGGGATTAGGACATGAACATTTTGGGGAGTCATCATTCAGCCTACCACAGACATTGAGTTTCTGATGAGCTTTGTTGATAGATATGACACCAAAAGCACAAACAAAAGGGGAGAAAATAAAGTAGACATCAAAATTTGAAAGTTTTGTGCTTTAAAAGGCCCTATAAAGAAAAGACAACCCACAGAATGGGAGAAAAATTTTCGCAAATCATGTATCTGATAAAGGGATATGTATCTAGAATGTGTAAAGATCTCTTATAACCTCAGTAAAACAGACAACTCAAAAAATGGGCAGGGGATCTGAATCGGCATTTCTCCAAATAAAGATACACAATAAGCATATGAAAAGATGCTCTACATCATTAGCTATCAGTGAAATACAAATGAAAACCAAAATGAGATACCATTTCACACCCACCAGTATGGCTGCAATCAAAAAGATGGATAATAAATGTTGCCAAGGGTGCGGAGACATTGGAACGTCTTGTTACTTTATGGGTAACATAAGATGGTGTAGCTGCTTTGGAAAACAGTTTGGCAGGTTCTGAAAATACACAGTTACTGTGTGACCCACAGTTCTGCTCCTTAGTATATACTCCAAAGAAATGAAAACACAAAAACTTGCACATAAAAACTCGTGCCAGAACATTCATAACAGCGTTATTTATAATAGCCAGAAAGTAGAAACAACGGAAATGTTTGAAGAATGGATCAAATGGAATATTATTCAGCCATAGAAATGAGTGAAGTATTATTTTGAATGCACGTGACAACACAGGTGAACCTTGAAAACATTGTAGTAAGTGAACAGAGCCACTCCCAAAAGACCATATAGGACCATAGAAGCCATTTATATGAAATGTCCAGAATAGGCAAATCCACAGAGACAAAATAGATACGTGGTTGTCTAGAACCGTGGAGGGCAGTGTAGGGAGGGACTGGTGAACATTCTTGTGTGATTCTTTGTATGCACATGTATTTTATTTTCTCTCAGGTAGGTACCTATGAGTGGAATGTCTGGATCATGTGGTAGTTGTATGTTTAAGAAACTGCTAACCTGTTTTCCAAAGCGGCTGTACCATTTTATATTCCCATCAGAAGTGTATGAGAGTTCCATTTCCTCCATATGCTTGCCAGTGCTTGGTATGGTCAGTCCTTTACATTTTAGCCATCTTCACCGGTATGTAGTGGCACAGGCATTTCTTATTTTATTGCACTTTGCCTCCTTCACAGCCAATATGGTATTTACAAATGGAAGGTTTGTGGCAGTCCTGCCTCACACAGATCTATTAGCACCATTTTTCCAATAGCATATGCTCACTTCCTGTTTTTGTGTCACAGTTTGGTAAGTCTCATAATATTTCAGGCTTTTTCACTATTGTATCTGTTACAGTAATCTGCAATCAGTGATTTTTGATGTGATTGTGTAATTGTTTTGGGATGCCCACAAACCACACCCGTATGACACTGCAGACTTAACCGATAAATGCCTGTGTTCTGACTGCTCTGACTGGCTGTTCCCCCAATTCTCCCCCCTCCTCAGGCCGCCCTGTTCTCTGAGACAACAATATTGAAATTAGGACAGTTGCTTAGTGAGGACGGCATGTCAAAGCTGAAGCATGCCAAAAGCTAGGCCTCTCGCAGCAGACAGTTAACCAAGTTGTGAATGCAGAGGAGAAGTTCTTTAAGGAAGTTAAAAGTGCTACTCTGGTGAACAAATGAATGATAAGAAAGCAAAACAGCTTTATTGCTGATAGGAGAAAGCTTTCGTCTTCAGGATAGAAGATCAGACCAGCCACAAGCATTCTATTAAGTCAAAGTTTAATCCAGAGCAAGGCCCTGTCTTCTCTTCGGTTCTGTAAAGACTGAGAGAGGGGAGGAAGCTGCAGGAGAACAGTTGGAAGCCAGCAGAAGTTGGTTCATGAGGCTTAAGGAAAGGCTTCATCACGTAAAGTGCAAGGTGAAGTGGTTGAGTGCTGATGCACAAGTTGCGGCGAGTTATCCAGAAGATCTGGCTGAGATCATTGATAAACGTGGCCACACTAAACAACAGATTTCCCGTGTAGATGAAACAACCTTCTTTTGGAAGATGCCATCTTGGTCTTTCATGGCTAGAGAGGAGAAGTCAGTGCCTAGCTTCAAAGCTTCGAAAGACAGGCTGATTCTCTTGTTAGGAAATAGTGAAGCTGGTGACTTTTAAGTTGAAGCCAGTGCTCATCTGTCATGCTGAAAATTCTAGGGACCTTAAGAATTATGCTAAATCTCCTCTGCCTGTGCTTTATAACTGGAACAACAAAGCCTGAATGACAACACATCTGTTTATAACATGGTTTACTGAATATTTTAAGTCCACTGTTGAGACCTATTGCTCAGAAAAAATATTACTTTCCAAATATTAAAACTTGTTGACAAGGCAACTGGTCACCCAGGAGCACTGATGGAGATGTACAAGGAGCTGCACGTTGTTTTCATGCCTGCTAACACAGCATCCATTCTGCAGCCATGGATCAAGGAGTAATTTCAACTTTCATGTCTTGTTTTAAAAATACATTACTTAAGGCTATAGCTGCCACAGAGAGAGTGAGTCCTCAGTTGGATCTGGGCAAAGTCCATTGAAAACCTCCTGGAAAGGATTCACCGTTCTAGATGCCATTAAGAATATCTGTGACTCATAGGAGGAGGTCAGAATATCAGCAGGAGTTTGGAAGAAGTTGCTTCCAACCCTCATGGATGACTTTGGGGAGTTCAAGATGTCAGTAGAGAAAGTGACTGCAGATACGGTGGAAATAGCAAGAGAACTAGGATTAGAAGTGGAGCTTGGGCTGGGTGTGGTGGCTCATGCCTATCATCCTAGCACTTTAGGAGGCCTAGGCGGAAGGAATATGGAGTCCAGGAGTTCAAGAACCTCCTGAGCACTGTGGCAAAACCCTGTCTTTACAAGAACTACAAAAAGCTAGGGGTGGTGGCTCTTACCTGTTGTCCCAGCCACTCGGGAGGCTGTGGTGGGAGGATCGTTAGAGCCCAGGAAGGCGAGGCTGCAGGAAACTTTCCAGCCTGGGCAACAGAGTGGCATCCTGAAGATGTAACTGAATTGCTGCAGTGTTATGATAAAACTTGAACAAATGAGGAGTTACTTCCTTTAGATGAAAGGAAGTGGTTTCTTGAGACGAAATCTGCTCCTGGTGAAGATGCTGTGAACCTTGTTGAAATGGCAGCAAAGGATTCAGGGTATTATCAACTTAGTTGATAAAGTAGTGGCAGGGTTGGAGAGGATTGACTCCAGTTTTGAAAGTTCTTCTGGCCGGGCGCGGCGGCTCACGCCTGTAATCCCAGCACTTTGGGAGGCCGAGGTGGGCGGATCACGAGGTCAGGAGATCAAGACCATCCTGGCTAACACGGTTGGAACCCCGTCTCTACTAAAAATACAGAAAATTAGCCGGGTACGGTGGCAGGTGCCTGTAATCCCAGCTATTCGGGAGGCTGAGGGAGGAGAATCACTTGAACCTAGGAGGCAGAGGTTGCAGTGAGCCGAGATTGCACCATTACACTCCAGCCTGGGTGACAGAGCAAGGCTCCATCTCAAAAAAAAAAAGGAAGTTCTTCTGTCGGTAAAATGCTGCCAGACAGCATCACATGCTACAGAGAAATCTTTCATGAAAGGGCAGCAAACTTCATTGCTGTTTATTATTATTATTATTATTATTATTTTGTTTTCCCAAGACAGGGTCTTGCTCTGTCACCAGGCTGGAGTGCAGTGGCGTGATCTCGGCTCACTGCAACCTCCATGTCCCGGTTCAAGCAGTTCTACCACGACCTCCTGAGTAGCTGGGATTACAGGCGCCCCCGACTATACCTGGCTAATTTTTGTATTTTTAGTAGAGACGGGGTTTCACCACGTTGGCCAGGCTGGTCTTGAACTTCTGACCTCATGATCTGCCCGCCTCGGCCTCCCAAAGTGCTGGGATTGCAGGCATGAGCCACCACGCCTGGCCCATTGCTGTTTTATGAAATTGCCACAGCCACCCCACCCTTCAGCAACCATTATCCTGAGCAACCTTGAGGCAACACTGTCCTCTAGCCAAAAGATTATGACTTGCTGAAGCTTGAGATGATTGTTAGGATTTTTTAGCAATAAAGTATGTTTAAATTAAGATATGTGTTTTCTTAGATACAGTGCTATTGTGCTCTTAATAGATTACAATATAGTGTAAATGTAACTTTTACAAGCACTGGGAAATCAAGAAAACTTATGTGACTTGCTTTATTGTGTGATGTAGGTTTTATTGTGGTCTGGAACCAAACCTGCAATATCTCTGAGGTATTCCTGCATTTCATTGTAATTTTCATTGTAGTTCTTTGGTGAATAATAATGTTGAGCATCTTTTCATGTGCTTATTTGCCATCCATATATCTCATTTGGCAAAGTGTCTCTTCACGTCTTTTGCCCGTGTTTTATTAGGCTGTTTTCTTGTTTTTGAGATTTGAGAGTTCTTTATATGTTCTGGGTACCAGTATTCTGGAGATAAGTATTTACAAGGATTCCTTCCAAGTCTGAGTTTGTGTTTTTATTCTCATAACAGTCTTCTGAAGAGCAGAAGTTTTTAATTGTTTAAATCTAGTTTATCAGTTTGTTCTTTTATAAATCATGTTTTTGGTATCGTATCTAAGAAATCTCTGCCTAACTCAAGGTCACAAAGATTTTCACCTGTATTCTTTTCTGGAAGTTTTACAGTGGTAGGTCTTTCATTTAGATCTGCGATTGATTTTGAGTTAATTTTACATATGACATGAGTTTTGTACCCAAGTTCTTTCTTTTTTTTTTTTTTTTGCATATAAATAACCAGTTCTTCTAGTGTTGTCTTCTGCATTGTCCTTGTACTTTTGTACCTTGTACCTTGTACTTTTGTACCTTGTACCTTGTACTTTTGTACCTTGTACTTTGTCTCTTGTTCTGTTAATCTATTTTTCTACGTTGATGCCGGTACCACACTGTCTTGACTGTACCTGTGTTATAATTATTGAAACAGATAGTGTCAGTTCACCAACTTCGTTCTGTTTCAGAGTTTTGCCTATTCAAGATATTTCACATTTCATTATGAATTTTAGAATCAGATTATCAATTTGTACAACAAATCCTTCCTGGGTATTGATTGGGACTGTGTTAAATCTATGGATGATTTTGTGGGGGGAACTGACATCTTAACAGTATTTAGTTTTCTGACACATGAACAGGGATATTTTCACCATTTATTTAGGTCTTTAATGTAGTTTTCAGTATAAAATTTTTAAAGTATCTTTTGTCATATTTATCTCTTAAGTATTTCATATTTTTGATATTAGTTTATTAATAAGTGATTTTTTAAAATCTCAGGTTCTGGTTCATTGTTAGTATGTAGAAGTAAATTTTATGTTGATCTTGTATTCTGTAATTGTGCTAAACTGACTTAATAATTCTAATAGCTTTTCTGTAGATTGCATTGGACTTTTTACGTAGATGGTCATGTCTGCGAATACGTTTTTTTCCAGTCTGAATGCCTTCTGTTTTGCTTACCTGATTGTACTGCTTATGACCTCCAGTGCAATGTTGAATAGAAGTAGTGAAAGTGGACATCTCTGTCATGTTCATAGTCTTCGGGGGGAAGCATTCAGTCTTCCACCATTAAGTATGCTGTTAGCCATGCAGGTTACATGCCCTTTCCCAGGGTGAGGAAGTTCTTTTATGTCTGGTTTGAAGAGTTTTTAACAGGAATGGTTATTTATCCAATGCCTTGTCTGTATCACTGATTTTTTTGGCTAACATGATGAATGACCAACCTTGGATTTCTTACTTGGTCGTGATAGGTATTATGCAATTTATTTTAAAGTTTTGTTTGTTTGCTAAAACTTAGAATTCTTATATCTTTGGTCATTAGGAATATATATATTTTTTCCCCTTGTAATGCCTTCTCTTTCAGTATTCGAGTAATGCTGGTCTCATAAAATTAGTTGATGTGTTTTTACTTTTTACTTTTTTTGGAAGAATCTATATAAAAATGGTGTTATTTCTTCCATAAATGTGTGGTAAGAATTACCATTGAAACTATCTAGGCTTGGAGTTTACTTTGTTGGGATTTTTTTAAACGTAATTTCAATTTTTAAGAAATAGGGTTATTCAGATTACCTGTTTCTCCCTGAGTGAACTTTGGTAATATCTTTCAAATAATTTGTTCATTTCATCTAAGTTGTCAAATTAATTGGCAAAGTTGTTCATAATGTTCCCTTTACTATCTTTTGAATATTTGTAGCAACCGTAGTGGTGACTTCTCTTATTCCTGAAACTTATAATTTGTGTTTTCTGTCATCTTTTTCTTGATCAGACTGGCTACAAGTTTATTAATTTTAATCTCACAAAAAGCATCTTTTGGCTTTATTATTCTCTGTATACGTTTGTATTTGTCTCACTTTTTTGGTTTCATTGACTTTTTCACTTGAATTTTATTTCTTTTTTTTCTTTGCTTAGAGTGTAATTTGTCCTTTATTTTCTAGTTTTTTAAGGTGGATACTGAGGTTTTTGATTTGAGGTCTTTGGGTATTTATCAAAGATCTTTTTGTTATTGATACATAAGTTAATTCCATTCTGGCAAGAGACCATACTTGGTATGACATTAGTTCTTTTGATTTGAGACTTGTTTTGTGACTTTGAATGTAGGTTGTCTTGGTGAATGTGTGCATTTGAGAAGAATATGTCTTCTGCTGTTGCTGGAGTACTCTGTCAGGGTCAGGTCGGTTGTAGTGGTGTTCAAGTTCACCATTTTCTTGCCGATTTTTTGCCTACTTTGTTCTATCAGTTATTGAGAAACACGTGTCTGTATTCCACCTGGTATCATTTCCTTCTGCCTGAAGGATTTTTTGTAGCGTGGATCTGCCAGTAATGAATTGTTTCAGCTTTTGTATCTCTGAAAATGTCTTCATTTTGCCTTTGTTCATAGATACTGTTAGCTGCTACAGAATTCAGGTCGACATGTTTTTTTTTTTTTTTTTTTTCTTTTAGTCTTTAAAGAGATACTGTCGCCGGGCGCGGTGGCTCAAGCCTGTAATCCCAGCACTTTGGGAGGCCGAGACGGGCGGATCACAAGGTCAGGAGATCGAGACCATCCTGGCTAACACGGTGAAACCCCGTCTCTACTAAAAAATACAAAAACCTAGCCGGGCGAGGTGGCGGGCGTCTGTAGTCCCAGCTACTCGGGAGGCTGAGGCAGGAGAATGGCGTGAACCCGGGAGGCGGAGCTTGCAGTGAGCTGAGATCCGGCCACTGCACTCCAGTCTGGGTGACAAAGCGAGACTCTGTCTCAAAAAAAAAAAAAGAAAAAAAAAAAAAAAAAAGAGATACTGTCTTCCCACTTGCGTTGTTTTCCAGAAGAAAGTTGATGTCATCCTTATCTTTGTTCCTCTGCGTATTACATGTCTTTTTTTTCTCTTGATGCTTTTAAGATTTTTTTTGTAAATCTTGTTTGAAATACTTTGATTATCTCTTGGTATAGTTTTTTTCATGTTTGTTGAGCTCAGGGTTTGTTGAGCTTCTTGGATCTCTGGATTTATAGTTTTCATTAAGTTTGGGACATTTTCACTTACTATTTCTTTAAACATTTTTCCTGTCCTCCTCCTCCTCCTCCCAACCCCATTTTGGGGATTCCAGTTCTCTAGGCATTAGGCAGCTTGAAGTTGATGCCACAGCACACTGCACTGTTTAGATTTTTTTGGATCATTTCCTGCGTGTTCCATTTTGGATGGGTCTACTGCTATGCCTTCAAGTTCCCTACTTTTTGTTTTGCGTGTCTAATCCACCCTTAATCCCATCCATCACATTTTTTTCATCTCACAAATTGTGGTTTTCATCTCTGGAAGTATAATTTGTCTTTGTATCTTCCATCTCTCTACTTAACTTTTTGAACATAGGGAACACGTTTATAATACCTGTTTTATTGTCTTGTCTGCTAACTTCTGTGCCAGTTCTAGGTTGGTTTCAATTGATGATGATTCTCATATTGGGTCATGTTTTTCTGCCTCTTTTGTGTGCCTGATAATCTTTGATTGGCTGCCAGATATTGCAAATTTTACTTGATTGGGTACTGCTGTTTTTGTATTCCCATAAATATTCTTGAGCTTTGTTTTAAGATGCAGTTAAGTGACTTGACAGTTTGATATTCTGGGATGTCTTGCTTTTAAGATGTGTTAAGTGGGTCTGGAACACTGTTTGGTTTTGCACGATGATTCCCCACAGCTGAGGTAAGGCCCTCCTGAGCGCTCTGTCCAGTATATGTCATGAGTTCTGGATTTTTCCAGTTGGTAGAAATAGGCACTGTTTCTGACCCTGTGTTTCTGTTTCTGAAACGGCAGATCTCAGCTCACTTCAACGTTCACTTCCCAGGTTCAAGGGATTCTCCTACCTCAGCCTCCCGAGTAACTGTGATTACAGGCATGCAGTACCACTCGTGGCTAATTTTTGTATTTTTAGTAGAGACGGGGTTTCACCATGTTGGCCATGTTGTTCTCAAACTCCTGACCTCAGGTGATCCGCCCAGCTTGGTCTCCCAAAGTGATTACAGGTGTGAGCCACTGTGCCTCTCCTTTCTTTTGATGACAGTGAAGAGTTGTCTATGTAGGATTTTATTTTATTTTGCTTATTTTTTTGAGACAGGGTCTTGCTCTGTCACCCAGGCTGTAATGCAGTGGTGTGATCGTAGCTCACTGCAGCCTCGACCTCTGGGGCTCAAGCAATCCTCCTGCCTCAGCCCCCTGAGTGGCTGGGACCATAGGCATGCGCCACCATGCCCAGCTAATTAGGATTTTCTTTTTAACCTACACACAGTAAGACGTTATTAGAAACAATGAGACTACAAACCTGTACTTTAAAAAATGTGTTGATTATATATAGCTTGTCTGTCATACGTAGCATTTAGAAGTAGCTTATTTTAGTTTCAGATATGATTCAGAAAACTTTATGGATTATTTCACAAAGTTTTGATTTGAGAATTTCTCAGCCCACTGCTGAGAAATGTGGCAATGTGTAGAAACTTTCAAGCTTGGGAAATAGATTGATAGCCACAAATGTAATTTTAGACCAGTATCAGCTGCCTTATATTTCAGTATTTTTTTTTTCCTTTTAAAATTGAAGAATGGTATCTTTTTCCCCCTTCCTCTGCTTATCGCAGCCAATGTCTTATGTTCTTTGTCGCTTTTGTTACGTGGAACACCTCCTTGTGTGCTGTTTTCCTGTCAGGCCTTCAGCGTGTCATCCCCTGCATTGTCAGCAATTTCAGTGATCTCTGAAAAAGCCTCGGATTTTCTCCTTTGACCCTTACCCAGTGTCCTTTGTCAAAGGTTATGTTGACCTGATGTGATGGAATAATTTATGTATAGCAGCTCTGAGCTGAGGTTATCTCTTTGCTTCCGTAACTGTCTTCATATTGTTTTTAACTCCCATCTTCTTCATATGTTTAAATAATTGATAGAATTCTAAAGCAGTAGTTTATTTAAGCCAGAAGTTAATGTGCAAGGTGAATAATAATTTTAATCGTTCTTTATACTCCCCCCACCGTAGGCTACGTTAAAAACAAACCAGGCTTTTATTTGTCCACGAATGGTTGAGTGTCAGTAGGTCAGTGGAGCCAGTTCGAGAGCGCATAGTCAAGCCAGCAGGTATTTGTAATACCTTCTCTTCCGCTGCGTTCTGCTGGCTTCTGCTTGCACACTCCTGGGTAAAAGTGAGTGAGATATGTCCAGCATGGCAGACCACCAGAAGCTGGCCAGAGCACTCAGCACTTTGTTCTTGCTGCAGGAATAGGCCCAGATAGTTACTCTTCTCTGGCCACAGTCCTGGGACCAGAAGCCCAATCAGCAGAGCACCTGCTCTTCCACCAGGGTGGTTTGTGCCTGGAGTGAGTGGTGAATAGATGAGGTCAAGGCTCTGCAGATGGATGGCTTTTCCTCACATAGTGGTTTATCATTTACTTTGTGTGTGTCCTTGGGCAAATTATTTGTGGACCTTTCTCAACTGTACAGTGGACATAAACATGCTTAATAGAGTTGCCAGGCACTTTGCATAGGTCTTGAAATGTTAGTTTTCAGATATGTTTGCAGAGTAGGCGTGCTGTCTTTTATCTCCTCTCTCTGTACTGTTTCCTTTGGCCTATGTCTCTATTTACCTCCTCCCACACCTTGCCTCCAATGAAATAAACCGGGCATGGAGCATTTGTCTCTTGGATCAGCCTTAATACCCTTGTGCTCCCTACTGAGCAGTTCTTTAGGGGCAAGGGGAGTCTAAGGCCATCCCCAAAAGAGGTAGCCATTTCTTTAAGGTGTATTGTGTTTTATTTATTCAAATTTTGCGTTCCATTTCAGTATCCATGCTGATTCCAGTAGAAAAACCAATTTTCCCAAGTGGGTACGCCTTAAGATATGTCTCATGCTTTGTACTTAGAGCTCACAATAGCTCGTTTCTGTGTTTCAGCAGCACCGTAACAGTTATTCTTCGAAAGCAAGGAAAGTGGAATGGATCGTTGCCAGGGTCTTGGTTCACAGAGGTAGACTAACTTTGACCTTCCTGGGGCCCTGAACAGCTAGCTCTGCCTCAGACAGATCGTTGTGAAAGGCGCTGAGTAACATTTAGATAAGTGGATGATTTTGCATTTTTTACGGTAACATCAGAAAGTCCAGTGTTGTATGAAACACTGCTTATTAATAAAGTAAGAGCATGTGGTTGGATACGAGCCACTTGTAGAAGAATATGCTTGGCTTTCAGTTTCATGGTTCTATTCCTGCAGATTTTTACTACATCAACTTGTTTTATTTGCACAGCTTGTGTATAGTAATGTATGGAATACTCTTCAGCGAATAGTGTGTAGATACGTTTTTGACTCATGGCAGAGTAAATACTCTAAGGCCTTAGAATAGTAGCCTGGGAAGACAAATGTCAGCACAGAACGATACATCATTCAAAGGTACCTGAGAAGACCTGCAAGTGTCATTAATTAGAATCCGAAAAGGAAATGTTTCTGAAAACATAAATAAGATAGGCAGTTAGGTGTCTGCAGCCAGAGCGTTAGAGAAGGAAAGAAGTCACAGACTAATGGAGGGGAGTTGTCAGGGAAGGGGGTGGTGGAGCAGAAGGGCCCAAACAAGGGGAGCTTGGTGGAGGGCCTGGAAGAAACTGGTGATTAAAGCAACATTGTCTATCTAAGCACACACACACTTACCCTGCCCCCATCGTTAGGCAGGTGGCCTTATGATATGTGCTATGTACAGGGTAACTTCTCTTTTGTACGATTAAAGATAAAAGGCTTAATTTATACATGCCTAGTGGTCATAATACATCAGCAAATTACTCTTAAATGAGTTAGTCAGCTAAATTAACATAAATGTTGTCATATCCTTATCCTTTTTTTTTCTTTTTTTTTTGAATCAGGGTCTCTCTGTGTCACACAGACTCACTCAAGTGCAGTGAGTGGCACAATCATGGCTCACTACAGCCTCGATCTCCTAGGCTCATGTGATCCTCCCATCTTAGCCTCCCAAGTAGCTAAGACTAGAGGTGCGCCTCCAGGCCCAGCTATTTTTTTGTTTTTTTTTTTTTAGTGGAGATGAAGTCTCACTCTGTTGCCCAGGCTGGTCTTGAACTCCAGACCTCTAGCTGTCCTCCCACTTTGGCCTCCCAAAGTGCTGAGGTTACAGGCAAGAACCAGTGCACCTGCCCGATATCCTTATTCTGATGGGAAGGATGTGCCTTAGCAAACCAGTTCAAATGACAAGTTGGGGAAGGAGTATAATCTTCTGGATAATGGGAGCCAGGAAGCTTGCCAGGTCTCGTCTTCACTACACACAGATGAGTGGGAGATGTTGGGAGTCACTCTTGCTTTGTGTAGGCTTCCCTGCAGATGTATCAGCACTGCTTGGCATTCTTTCTGAAACTTAGATTTTTGTCTGAACATTGCCTCTCCAAAGGGAGAACTCATTTTCAGAGACCCTACTGCAGGGAGATAGGAGTGCCCACTGTGTTGTCTGCGTTGTGTGTGGTACACAGCAAGTGTTCAGTAAGTCTCAACTCATTTGAAAGTTGAATTACACACTGACAGGCAGGTTCATGACCATTCCAATGTTTAAGTCCGAAGTTCATGTTGATGTCTTAAAGTGTTAACACTTATAATGTTAAAACACGACATTGAGGTATGTTTTATATATATGTATTATCTGGTAGTCACACCTCAGTTCTTATCTGGTCACTAGGCTAGACAGAACACCAACAAATTAATTTGTTAATTTCTATTCAGTAGGTGCCGTGTCTTAGGCTGGGTCTAGAAAGATAATGACACAATTCTGGCTCTGCAGGAGCTTCCACTGTGGTGGAGTGAACAGGCCTACAGATGGATGCTGAGTTAGAAGTGGTTGCCAGGATAGGTCGGGTGCTGGGGACAGGACTTAGTGTACTAGAGCGTTACTTAGAATAAGTAACTCATTTTGAGGGCTTAGGCAGTAAGACATTATAGCTTTGTTATGTGTCTATGTCTCAGAGTTCTGAGATTTGTTTTTCTTCTGTGCCTCCCACCTTAAAAAACCTCTCCAAAAAAAAAAAAAAAAACCTAAAAAAAGTGGCGTAAGACATCCCAACAGGATGTGTTCCATGGGAAGACAACAGGGTATGGTAAGCAGAGCATTGAGGCTCTAGTGCTTTCCAGCTCTGTGACCTTGTACACATTACTTATCCCTGAGAGTCTGTTTCCTCTTAGGCTAAGTGGGAATAAAAGTATTCTGTGGAATGTAGAAGAGGATGCTTAATGTATTTAGCTTCATGTTCTTTCCCCCCACTATCAACCCTCTTGAAAAATTTTCTATTGCACCGTTCGAATTAGTTGAGTATACCGTTTTTTATTTTAAGTAGTTTACTTATTAAATTTCTTGTTTCCATGCGATCTTTGTGCTCTTTATTTTTTATTCCTCTTTCCTTTCTACTAGTTGGTCTGTACCCAGGGAATTTAAATAAATAAAACAAACATTCCTGAATATTTCGTGGTCACATATGAATAAATTTACACACTGTACTGTTTTATGTTACACTTCCTGTTTTCTGTCAGTGTGCATCTTTCATGCAGCCAGTATATTTTATAGTACACTGCTGGGCCCTTGGATATGTTTATGAGTAAGATAGTAATTAGCTTCCAAGAATTTTTTGTTAGAGACAGGCATAAACAATTACAGGGTAAGATTAAAGGTACATAGGAAGATATGTGTGCCACAGGAGAGAGCTGGGTTAACTGTATACACAGACCTGTGTATCAGTCAGCTTATGAAATAGGGAGGACAGATCTAATGGGATATTAGGTCTGGATCTGAGTAACTCCCTTTTATGGTGAGGGAAAACAATACTCCATAAGTTCCACCTGACTCACCGCCCCCATCTAAGAAGTGTGCCGTTTGTTTGTTTGTTTGTTTGTTCGTTTGTTTTCGGTGGTGGGCAGGTGTGGTTGAATTCACACCGGTGAACACCCCTAAAACGAGTTTGGTCAAAGCAAGCACTTGTCTTCCTAAGCGATTAGTCTTGTCATCTTATATGAGGGACCTGCCTGGCTACCTTTCTCAATGGTGTGGAGAGTAAACAGACTGCCGACTTGGAATATGGGCTTGACTGTGACCTTGAGCAAACCTAGTCCTCATGCTTCAGCTTCCTGATTGGTTTTAATGGGGATAATAGTTAGTACCTGTCTTCTAGGGTTGATGTGAGTATTGAATCATCTGTAGAGCTTGGTATGTAGTAAGTGGTAGATTAGTGCTAGCTTGTGTTGCATATTCATGTTGTGTTTGACTCTGGACTACTTTTGTAATCCCAGGTGAGCCAGCTTGAAGCTATTTTCAGTTGGACCGGACCAAGTCCTTAGTCTGAAGGTATTCCATGTCGTCAGCTCAACAGACATTTATTGAGGGCCACTGTGTCAGACACTGGATTGGTCATTGGAGCCTAAGAGATGAAGAAGGGGTGATTCCTGGCCTCAAGTGGTTTATACCTTTTATTTATTGTGTTCTCTTTAGTTTCTTAAAATACTTTTAAGATCAAGACATTCAAAGAATAAGATTTGAAGAGTGGAAGAAATTTTTAAAAATTAGGAAAGGGTTATTTTAAAGTAGTGTATTAGGTAATTTAGGGAGAAATTGACCCTTCCAGACTCTGTTAACCACCCAGAAAGATTTTATCTGAGTCGAATGCCGGACACCTGGCTGGTTTAACTACTGCTAAGTTATGTTGCAGTGAGCAGAGAACAGTCAATTTTCCCTGTGAGGCTTACATGTTCAATGTATGCATTGTCAGCTCTAGTAATTATTCTAACATACTAGATATCCATGATAGAAATTTGTTTTATGACAAGGGAAAAATATGCCCCTGTCAACTTGATAGCAAATAAATTTGATAATTTTGCAATTTAAAAAAAAAATTGCTTTTGTTCAATTGTTTTCTTTCTAGGCTTTGCTTACTCTTTCTTTTACTGAATTATCCTTGCATTACTGTTCTTTTTCTACTCAAATTTTTAGCTCTAGCAGGAAAAGCCACCCTAGGAAAATTGACTAATGCCATCTAGTTCTACTCTTATGTGAATTTCAGGGTTACATTTAGATCACTTCTCCATGGGCAGGCAAAAGAAAGGTAGAAAATAGCTTTTGAAGTTAGCCGGTCTAGGAGTAGGTAAGTTTTACACAACCTAAGTTCACTGGAGAATTTCTTCCGAGTTTTAGGAGCAGTAATTTTCATTACACATTCCTAATTTCATTAGGAAATTTAAAAATAATATGTGCTGTTTGTGAGATTAGATGAATTGGTGCCCAGCCATGGGGCCTTGTCACAGCCTTCCAGATTCATCATTCCTGGGGTCCACTAGGTGCTTAGCAGGGTGGCCCTTGGTAGTAAGTGGGCTGTTATGTGCCAGGCAATCTATGCAGTAGTGCCTGTTTTAAAAATGTTGGGGAAACCAACCCCACACCACCCGGCGGGTACCCCGAGTCCAGTGGAGACAAAGGACTTAGAAAGAGATAATAAGAGTTTAAAAGGCGGGTCCAGGGGACTGGAGCGAGGGAGGCTTGCTCACAGCCCCTAGCTCTCGGCCTCCACCTAACTGATTGGTTTACAAGCTCTTTGTTCTTAGGGTAGATGGGAGGCGTGCAAAGGGATGAGGAAAAGGATTAATCAGCGAGGGAGAACTCGTCATTCAATAAGATGCGTAGCAGTGGCGGTTTCTGTGAATTTCCGTGAGCAAAGACGTGTGTCTAAACTACTTAAGATCTTTAACTTACCGGGACTTAAATGTGTTCGAGTGGGTTTCAGGAGGAGCCAAGATGTTTGATTATACTCCACTGCTTCAAGGCAGTGTTATTTCCCTGAGCGACCTGGGGCGTGCCTGGGAGCTCTTATGCTCTCGGGGCACGAAGACATGAAGGCAGTAAGGAGACTTTTCTCTGCAGAGGCCGCCCGTGGCTCCCCGTGGATGTCTCACACAGGGGCCACCAACTCATCTGGCACCCTAGAAACTCTCTTTCCCACAAAAAAGAATTGTATCTATATTTTATGGATGAAGAGACGGAGGTTGTGAAGACCAAGAGTCAGTGTTTTCCCAAACTTTGCTGATAATAGTATGTATTAATAATTTTACTGCTTGGCAGCTTATCTCTGTTTTAGAGATCAGTATCTTCCTTCCCAGAATTTGTTGGAATTAAATAAGAATAATGCATGCAGATTGCATAGTGCAGTGCTCAGGATGTAGAAAGCGTTTAGGAGATATGGTTAGACATTTTACTCGGGTTATTTCTGTTTAGATGTGTTTTTCTGTCTGGGAGTAAACAGGTAAGGAAAAATCTTGATTGCAGTAGAATTGACTTAGTCAAGGACATAGATTTCAAATGTGTATTTAACAAGCTCGATGTGATAAAAATAGATCCAATTCTTAGTTGCATGTGATTTTTGCTTTCCTCTGTAATATTTATTTGACTGTTTTAAAGAAATTATGGAGAACATAGACTTCTTTCCCAACTATATTTCCCTGCAATTTGTTTGCAGTAGAACTGAATTTACTCTAAAGAGGAGGTATGTGGCTTGCATATCAGTTTCAGTAATAGGAAGTGCTACGAGCGAAATTGCAGGGAAATAGAGATTAGAGACCAGCCTTGAATAAATCCAGTATAAAAGGAGAATGCCATAACAGTTCTCCTAATTTCCTAAATTGTATTACAGCAGTATTTTTGACCTTGTAGGTGGTGGTCTCCTTTATTATTATTATTATTTTGTCTGCGGACACAGGAGATTTCTTGAGAAAGACCTTTAACTGCAGCTGTATGTGGTAATAAGTGTAGAGATTGCTGTCATTCTATTGGTAGAACATTTAGGAACGTGAATGCTTGATTTGCCAGTTTCCTTGGAAGCAGGTTGGAGTATTAGAACATTACTATACCTGTGCCACTTTTATGTAAGCCTTTTAGAACTGGATTCTGGAAAACATTTATATTTGAGAAGATAACTTATTCTTCCAAATATTAATTCGTTCTGTGTCTAGATATTTCAGACTTCTAACAAATTTACCACTATGCATTTGCATAGAAGAAAAACTTTAAAAAATACGTGGTGTAGTATAAACATCTGATTTATAAGTGAAGATAAAATTATTCTAGCTTATATATAACAACAACAACAACAAAGGGAAATTTTTCTAGCAATCTCAAAAATTCTTATTTTATTTATTTGTTTTTTGAGATGGAGTTTCACTCATGCCACCCAGGGTGGAGTGGAGTGGCACGATCTCAGCTCACTGCAACCTCTGCTTCCCTGGTTCAAGCGATTCTCCTGCCTCATCCTCCCGAGTAGCTGGGACTATAGGCGCCCATCACCATGCGCAGCTAATTTTTGTATTTTTAGTAGAGACAGGGTTTCGCCATGTTGGCCAGGCTGGTCTCGAACTTCTGACCTCAAGTGACCCGCCTGCCTCCGCCTCCCAGAGTTCTGGTATTACAGGCGTGAGCCACGATACCTGGCCTGCAATCTCAAAAATTCTTAAAGCTGACTGGTTCCTGGGACCTTAAGGAAACAAAAAAACTGTTGAAAATTAGTAAAGCTCCTTTTCTCCCACTTTTAACGTACATGAGATTAATAAAAGACAGAAATGAGCTGACATCTATGTGCCCTCAGGGTATTAAGAGCCTGGGGTAATAACCTACTTTAAAACAATCCTGTAAGGTTGAACATGACTGAACTTGTGCCAGCTTTCTTTTTCTTTCCTTCATGTTTTAACCGACTCTATTGAGGTATAGTTTGCATACAGTAATATTCACCAGTTTTAAGTGTGCATTTTGATTAGTTTCACAAACATACAGTTGTGAAAATGCCACCATCTTCATGTAGGACATTTCCATCATCTCAGAAAGTTCCCCTGTGCCTGTTAGCAGTCAGTGCCTTTCCCTCATCTCTGGTCTCAGGCACCAACTAGAGAACACTTTCTGTAGTTGCTGCCTGGTCCGGAATTGTAAATCAATGGACTCATACTACATGCAGTCTTTTGTTTTGACTCGTTTCAGTTTGCATAATGCTTTTGAAATTCACATTGCATTTATCATGTTTGTTTCTTTTTATCGCTGAGTAGACTACAATTTAGTTTTTTACCTGTTAATAGATTTCTGGTTTGTTTCAAGTTTAGGCCTACTATGATTAAAACTTTTATGAAGGTAAGTAAAAGTTTTTTCTTGACAAATATTATCATTTCTTGTAAGTAATACCTAGAAGTAGATTGATGAGTTGCATGGTAAGATTATGTTTAACTTCAGAAGAAACTATCATACCGTTAGCACCAAGTATGTGAGAGTTCCAGTTGCTTTTGCAGTATGTCTTTGCCCAACACCTGGTGTTGTTGGTCATTTTAGTGGGTACGTAGTGGTATTTCATTATAGTTTTTTTTTTTTTGGAGACAGAGTCTCGCTCTGTCGCCCAGGCTGTAGTGCCAGTGGCACACTGCAAACTCCGCCTCCTGGGTTCATGCCATTCTCCTGCCTCAGCCTCCCAAGTAGCTGGGACTACAGGCACCCGCCACCATGCCTGGCTAATTTTTCTGTGTTTTTAGTAGAGACGGAGTTTCACCGTATTAGCCAGGATGGTCTCGATCTCCTCACTTCGTGATCTGCCTACCTCAGCCTCCCAAAGTGCTGGAATTACAGGCGTGAGCCACCGCGCCCCAGCAGCCTTTTCATTTTTTAAGCAGTGTTTTCTGAGAGTAAATATTTTAAATTTTAATGAAGTACAGTTTTTCAGTTTTTTCATTTACAGGTCTATGTATATTCTGTATCCTGTAAGAATTTTTGCCTACCACAAGATCACAAAGATTTTCCCCTATGTGTTTGTCTAGAACGTTATAGTTTTAGCTGTTTATTTAGGTCTGTAAATCATTCTGAGCTAATTTTTATATATGATAGGCGTCAATATTCATTATTTGCGTATTCAAGTAATGGGAATATGCAAATAATGCATATTGCTTTAGGGAATAGAACACAAAAGCATGCTTTTTGTTATATTGACATACAATTTCTCATAAGTTCACCTTTTAAAGTGCATTTGCATATTCACCTGTTGCAGCACAATTTGTGAAAAGACTTTCATTTTCCCCCAGTGAGTTGCTTTGACACCTTTATTGAAACTCAGTTAACCATATGTTTGCATGTCTGTTTTTCGATGTTCAATTCTGTTCTGTTGATTTACATGTCATTTTGTCAGTTCTGTATTAGCTTGATTACTGCAGCCTTTTAGTAAGTCTTTAAGGGAGACAGTATGGGTACTCCAATTGCTTTGGCTGTTTTAGTTACTTCCATTTCCATGTAAATTTCAGACTTGTCAATTTCGAAAACAACAACCTGAGATTTTGATGGAGAGCATGCTAACTCTAATCAAATGGCGAGAATTTACATAACAACATTGAGATTTTAATCCCAAACAAGATTCATCTCTTTATTTAGGCCTTTAATTTCTTTAAACAGTATTTATCTCTCATGTTTTTGGAGGCTGTTGTATAGGGAATTGTATTTTTTCCCTATACAAAAATTGTATATTGTTGTATATAAGTATACAAACAATTGGATTTTGTGCTGTATACAACCAATTGTATTTTTTCCAAATACAATGAAATTATATTTTTATTTTATTTTTCAGTTGTTCAGTGCTTGTATATGGAAATGTAATTGATTTGTGTTACTAACTTTACATGCTATAACCTTACTTGTTCTAATAGCACCTTTTTTGTTTTAAGTAGTGTTTACAGCTTCCTTTCCAATCTGTAAACCTTTTGTTTCTTTTTATTGCCTCTGTACAATAGAGAACAATGTTGAATAAAAAGTGACAGGAATATACATCCTTTCCTTGTTCCCAATTTTAGGGGGGAAACATTTCTTTCACCATCAAGTATGATGTCAGTCGTAAGTTTTTAGTAAGTGTTCATAATCGCTGAGGAGGTTCTTTCTATTGGCTTACTGGTAATTTTCATCATGAATTGGTGAATTTTGTTAAATTCTTTTTCTCAATCTTAAGATGATGAAGTAACTAGTTTTTCTTTATTAGAATGTTAATATGGTGAAATACATTACTTTTTAAAAATGTAAACCATCTTGCTTTTCTGGTATTAACTCTGTTTGGATGTTATATATTACTCATTTTTACATACTGCTGGACTCAATTTGGTAAAACCCCTTTAAGCATTTTTTATGTCTGCATTGATGAGGTCTATTGGTTTTAGTTTTTGTATGCTGTTTTTATTTCTGGTGTTGGATTAATGCTGGTCTCATGAAATGAATTGGGAAGGATTTTTCCTGTAATGTTGAATTATTTTTACAGACTTAGTTTTATTTTAATAAGACTTTTCAGCATCATTTGTTAGAATTCACCAGTGAAACCCTCTAAGACTCAGACAGGAAAACTGCAAAATGATACTGGATCATTTTGTGTCATAAAGCAGAGACGTGCTCAAGGACTAATGGAAACGTGTTAGAACAACACAAAAACTGGCTTGAAGGGGTTCCCATTGGCGAAATTTGGGACATTTTGAACATCCAAAAAAAAAAAAAGTAATCAGTTATATTGGAGGAAAATATGAGTCCATAGCGATACTTAAGCATGAAAAAGATGGATGGAAATAAAAATGACATTACCAAAGAATGCCTTGTAGTAAATGTACAAGGATTGATTGAATTAGAAAGTTATCGTTTTATAACCGCCACTATAATCATTGACTCAGGCAGGAATTATCAATGGATGCTAAAAATCATTGGTAAAGTTTATTGGATATATGTATACTATCTCAAAATTCTTTTTATGAATTACTTATCTATTACAAAGGGAAAAATACATCTTTGTGATGGAAAGATCTGATGGATACTACATTAACCAAGTGATCCAATTTAATATCCCCAGTAATGACAAATTGAAATATCCGTCTCTTGTTGGGATGGACGTCATTTCTATATTATCCTTACCAAAAATATTTGCCGTGAATCTAATCATGAGGAAACAGTAAAACAAATCAAGATTGTGGGATAGTCTGTAAAACACTAGGTCTTGATTCTCCAAAAATTATGCCATGACAGAAACTTTTGAGGGGGACTGTTGTAATTTAAAGGAGACTAAAGTGACAACCAAATGTAATGCTGTAATGCATGATCCTTGATTGGATGCTGGACTTTTAAAAAAAAAAAACAAAGTTATAAAGGACATTTTGGGGTGGACAATTGAGGAAACTTAAATACAGACTGTATTTTTTTAATGTGGTATGTCAATATTAAAATGGTTGGCTGTGGTAATAGAATTGTGATTATGTGGGAGAATGTCTTTGTTCTTAAGGAATCTGTGCTGAAAGTATTTACTGGGAAGTGTTGTACTGTCTGTAGCCTGCTTTCAAATGGTTTGGCCGTATATATATACATACACATACACACACACACACACATATTTTCTCATATATATATGAGAGAGAGAGAAAGGGAGAATGTGCTGAAACAAATCTGACACATTCAGTTCTTTTAATGATTCTGTAGGTTAAACTTTTCTACAGAAAAAGGGATGGCAAGAAAATACTTCCCTGTTTGAGAGTCAGGACCGCAGTGGCTCCTTCAGGCCTTGATCATGTGGCTGAAGCAGTTGGTTCTTCACACCTGTCTGGCTCTTCCCCACCTCCCCCCAGACACAGATGACCTTGTATCTTAGCTCATTGAAACAGACCCTCCAGTGTCAGCTCCTGTTTCTTCTTTCTTGTAACCTCAGTTTGTGTCTCCACCCATGTTTCTTTACTTCAGTCGTCAGAAAGAGCATTTTTCTCCTTTCCCTTCTCCTGCTTTCTTGACTTTCCCAGGCATCTACTTTAGAGTCTGGCTTCTCTGCCACTCAGAAACCTGTCCCAGGACTTACCAGTGGCTTCCAGTTGGCCAACTCTGGTGGCTTATTTTCAAGTCTCTGCCCTCTGGTCTCCTGTTTTCTCTGTGGAATAGCCTTTGACACTTCCTTGACTTCCATGACACATGCCCTGTTCTGTTCCTCTTCCTCCTAAACCTCCACTGTCAGTGCTCCACTGCTGCTGGAGGGCGGTTCTGCCCGGTAGTAAGTTGCAGACCTCAGCCCTCTACCATGTCTTCTTTGATTTTTGAAAGCTTAGAGCTTCAGTTTCCTCCCTCTGTTGGTGTCCCTCTTTCCCCAAGTTCAAATACTGTCTTGGAACTGCCTGCGTCAGCATTTTTCCTTGTCTATTTCGTTGTTAACTCAGATCCCATTTATCTGAAGTTGAATTAAGCCTTTCCTTTCTTCTTATGCCCCTTCAAATCTGGTCACCCACTTGCCCTAGGGTGTAACAGGCATTTAAATCACCAGCCTTCAAAGCTTGTGGGTGTCGTAAAATGCAGACTCCCAGGCTCAATCTCAGAGAATGTGATTCCGTATGTCTGAATGTAGGCCCAGAATCTACATTTTGCTGAGTACCAAGGTGTTTTAATGCGGGGGTCCAAGAACTCCACTTTGAGAAGAGCTACTTTAGTGATTAGTTTCAGGGTTTGTTACTGTTCCACTTCACCATGGGCTTTCTCTGTCTTCGGGAAGCTGCTTCTAGTGGGAGATTCTAAGTGTTGGAAGGTTTGTTGAGAGACAGCCTGAGCTTTGTAGAGAGGCAGACCTGATCTGTCCTCTCATCTCTGCCACTTGTCAGAAGTTTGACCTTGGGCAGATTACTGGAAAATGGGAAAAATAACACACAACTTCCAGGGTTGGTGTGGATGGTGGCTCAGCTTCTGCCCCCATCTCCAGCCTCCTCTTAATTCTCTTCAGTGCTCCCTAAATTTCAGACCTATGAAATGACATATCTTCTTAAAGAACCATGATTTTTCATACCTCGAATTCCTTTGCACTGTTTTGCTTTCCGGTAGGAATGCCTACCTCCTTGTTCGCCTGACTGGTCCTTCAGATGTAGCCACTCCATAAACCCTTGTGGCTGAATTTGTTGGTTTCAGAGCACCTGGAACACCCAGTACTTGATTTATTCGTCTGTGTTTCATCTCAGTGTATGAGCTCCTTGAGGTTCAGCCTTAGCCCTTAGCACAGTGCTTAGGTACAGTAGCTTTTAGTTAAAAGTTATCTTTTTTTTTCTTTTTAATAATCAAGGTACCTGCTATGACATTAGCTAATTGTATTTCAGAGGCCTAGTTTTGAAACTTTCATTATTTGTCAGCATACTTGGCAGCCTTGCCAACAGGCATAAGCTTTCCAGCATGTTTTCAAAACAGGAAACTTACATCCTTTGGAATAGAAATTCTAACACTTGAGCACATTTTTTTTTTCTTTTCTATTCTTTTTTTTTTTTTTTTAAACTAATGCCTTGAAGAGGTAACTTGTTTCTTTTTTTTAAGTTTAGGTTTGACTCACCCCACAATGAGATCATGAAATAGCCTTGCCTCTCCCCGTCCTATGAGTTAGCTGGTACCTTCTGTTTATAGTCAGTGGGCAGCACCAACATAGGATCCCTTCAACTTCGGAGCAAACCAGGACAGACTAGAGGTACATAAAAATTTGTGCCTAGTTAGTACAGGGGGAAACATAAAATCTATAATGTTGTTTCATATGTATGTAATCAAAAGTAAAACATGTGACTAAATTTTAAAAATAATAAACTAAAATTCGTAGTAATGTTAAAATTTATATATATGTAAATCATTAAGTACTGGGCACAACAACATTTTTGGTTTTTTGCTTTTTGTTTTTATGTAAACATTACTGTGTTTAGAACTTGCCAAATTCGGTGTCTTCCAATTTTTTTCTATACAAAGTCTCACATTTGTTCAAACATTTACCTTCACTTAAAAAATTATTGCTGTTGGTTAATTTTTTTTTTTTTTTGAGATGGAGTCTCACTCTGTTGCCCAGCCTGGAGTTCAGTGGTGCGATCTTGGCTTACTGCAACCTCTTCCTCGCAGGTTCAAGCTATTCTCCTACCTCAGCCTCCCGAGTAGCTGCGATTACAGGCACATGCCTCCACACCAGCTAATTTTTGTATTTTTAGTACAGACGGGATTTCGCCATGTTGGCCAGGCTGGTCTCGAACTCCTGACCTCAGGTGATCACCCACCTCGGCCTCCCAAAGTGCTGGGATTACAGCCATGAGCCACCATGCCCAGCCACAGTTGGATAATTTTTTAACTTAAAATTTATGTCAGAGGTGAGGAATAAGCTATTAAAGACTAATAGTGAATCAGATTTTTGGACCACATATTTACAAAAGTCATGTTTATAGTAAAAAAAAAAAAAAAAAAAAAAAAAAATCTAGTTTACACTCCTTAATGAAAAAAGAGAAATATTTTAAAATATTTATATATAACACATTCTCACTTTGACATAAATTTTTCTCTTTTTACCCCAGTTACTACTATGCCCCAGAAAATTTTCCAAGCTTTTAAGTCTTTTTTTTCTTTTACCACTTTGGAGTATGATCTGTTATTTATAAACCTTCCTTGAAAAAAAAATTGAAATTTTAATTTGTACGCTGAAACTTTGATCAGAGTAACAGGAGATCAATACCACATGGGTTAAAGAATGGAGTAAAAATATAATTGTTCTCTGCATAATCAAGAAATTATCTGATGGGCCATCGTAACTATTTCACATTTCCGTTTAGCAAGCTGGTTCCGAGATACAAAAATATTTGACACTGTTTGGCTTGTGGATGTCCAGTTGCTCTCGCACCATTTATTGAATATTGAAAAAATTCCTCCAGTGAATTATTTTCATACTTGTATCAAAATCAATTGGGCATATTTGTGTGGCTCTCTTTGTGGGTCATCTGTTCTATTCCATTAGTCTGTGCATGTCCCTTTGACAATGTCACACTGTCTCAGGTACTCTTTTACTAGAATAATACTACCCTTACTCTTACTCTACCTTAATATTGAGGAGAATAATTTCTGTCACTTTTTCCTTATTTCTCAAGATTGTTTTGACTATTTTAGGGTGTGTACTTTTCTGTGCAAATTTTAGAATAAGCTAGTTTATGTGTATGAAATATGTTGCTGAGATATTGATAGGAATTGCATTAAACCTGTATATTAATTCAGGGAGAAGTGACATTTTTACTGTGTTAAGTACTCCATTATATATGTTCATTTATTTAGGTTTTCTTTTTTTAATCAGCATTAAAATTTTTTAGTATATAGATCCTGTACATAGCTTTCACTTTCTGGAGTGATTGCAAGTATTTCACTTTCCAGAGTGATTGTAAATGGTGTTTTGTTTTTTATTTTTTGGTTTTCATATGTTCGTTGTTAGTATATAATGTTTTGTTTTTAACTTTTTGGTTTCCATATGTTCACTGTTAGTATATAGAAATGTTATTGATTTCTGTGTGTTAATCTCGTATCCTGCTTCCTTGCTGAACTTACTTATTCTAGAAGTTTTAGATGATTTTTACAGGTTCCTTTGGATTTTCCGTGTAAACCATCATATCATTTGCCAGTAGGGACAGTTTTGTTCTTCCTTCCTGATCTGTGTGCATTTTATTTTCCTTGCCTTATTGCAGTGTCTTAGAATTTCTAGTACTGTGCTGAAAAAAAATTTGTGGATCACCTTTTCCCAGTCTTAGGGGAAAACCATTCTTTCACCATTAAGGTGTAGATTTTTGCAGATGCTCTTTGTCATGTAAAGGAAGTTCCAGTTTGTGCCTATTTTAGTGAGAATTTGTATCATGATGGGATGGTGGATTTTGTCAAATGATTTTTTTTTGCATCAGTTGACATGATCATATGATTTTGTTATTTATTAGTATATTTGATTCCATTTTTTTCAAATGTTTATTCTGTCTTGCATATGTTGGATACATTCTACTTACGGTGTGTAGTCCTTTTCCTGTATTACTAGATTCAGTTTGCTAGTATTTGAGGGTTTTTGCACCTAAGTTAATAAGGGATAGTGGTCTATAGTTTTTAAAAAAATTTTGCAATGGTTTTGTCTAGCTTTGGTGTCAGAGTAATACACTAGCTTCATTAGATGAGTTGGGAAATGTTCTTTCTTCTGTTTTTTTAAAATAGATTATGTAAAATTGGCCCTAATTCTTTTTTAAATGTTTGGTAAAATTTTCCAGTAAAGCCATTTTGGCCTGGGAATTTCTTTTTTGGAGATCTTTCTCTCTTTTTTTTGAGATGGAGTTTCACTCTTGTCACCCAGGCTGGAGTGCAGTGCCGTGATCTCAGCTCACTGCAACCTTTGCTTCCCAGGTTCAAGCAATTCTCCTGCCTCAGCCTCCCCAGTAGCTGGAACTACAGGTGCATGCCACCACGCCCGGCTAATTTTTTTGTATTTTTAGTAGAGATGGGGTTTCACAGTATTGGTCAGGCTGGTCTTGAACTCCTGACCTCGTGATCCACCTGCCTCAGCCTCCCAAAGTGCTGGGATTACAGGTGTGAGCCACTGCACCTGGCTGAGATCTTTCTCTTCACAAATTCATTGTCTTTAATGGTTATGGGTATATGCAGGCCATCGCCTTCATATTGGCTGAGCTTTGGTAGTTAGTGGTTTTTGAGGAATTGGTCCGTATTTTCAAAGTTGTCAAATTTATGAGCATTAAGTTATTCATTCTATGCCCTTAGTAATCTTCTAATGGCTATAGCATGAAGCTATCCCTTGTTTCATTCCTGATGGTTGTACTTTGTGTCTTCACTTTTTTGTGTCAGTCTTGCTAGAGGCTTTTCGATTTTGATTCTTTTTTCAGAGAACCAGTATTTGATTTCATTGATTTTTTTTGTTATTTTCCTGTTTTCAGTTTCATTGGTTTCTGCTCTTGTTTTCATAATTTTCATTCTACTTGCTTTGGGTTTATTTTGCTCTACTTTTTCTAGTTTCTTAAAGTGGGGGACAGAGATTATTAATGTGAGACCATTTCCTCTTTTCTAACATAAGCATCACTGTGACATGAGTATTTCAGTCAGAACTGTTTTTTGATATTTTGCGTTTTTATTTTTATTTACATATATGTATTTTTTGCTGTTCTGTTGCTTTTTGGCCAATGATTCGTTCAGAAGTGTGTTATGCAGAAGTGTTTGAAGATTTCTGTGTTGTGTTTCTGTTACTGATTTCTAGTCTGATTACATTGTGATTGGAAATCGTAAGAACTTAAGGTTCACCAACATTATAGTTGGAAAATGGAATAATTTTAATTATTTTAAAATAGTTGGGGTTTGTTTTATGACCCAGGGTATGGTCTATCCTGGTACATGGTCCACGGTAGCTTAAAGGGAATGAATATTCTGTTGTAGGGTGGAGTGTTCTAGAAATGTCTTTCAGGTCCTGTTGGTTGGTTGATGTTCAGTTCTTTTCTGTCTTTGCTAATTTTTCTTTTAGTTCTACCAGTTGCTGACAGTGAAGTGTTGAAGTCCCCACCTATAATTTAGCTGTATCAGTTTTTGTTTTATTATTTTGCAACTCTATTGTTTGGTGCGTTTACATTTAGGAGCAGTATTTTTTTATCAATGGGTTGATTTTTAAAGTATCGTTATGTAAATGTCTTTGTCTCTAGTAATTTTCTTTCCTCTGAAATCTGCCTTATCTGTGTGAATATAGCTATACCTGTTTTTAAAAAATGATGTTAGCATGATGTATCTTTTAACAACCTTTTATGTAAGACCGATGTGTTTGAAATAAGTTTGTATTAGACAGTATGTAGTTGGATTTTGTATATTCCACTCTGCCAATTAATCTGTCTTTTAATTGATGTGTTTAGACCATTTATATATTTAAAGTGCTTATGTTAGAGCGTAAGTCTGCCATTCTAGTTTTTTTTTTCCACCCTCTTTCTTATTTCTCACTTCATTTTTCTTGCCATCTTTTGCATTACTTTAACTTTTTTTTAGGATTCCATCATGTTTTATTTGTACTGTTTTAGGATATATTGCTTTGTGTATTCTTCCTAGTGATTCTACTCATTACAGTATGCATATGTAATATATCACGGCCTACTGATAAGAGTGTTTTACCACTTTGAGTATAGCATTAAAATCTGACTTTAAGGTCCCTTTGCCTTTCCTGTTTTTTAAAATGTAATTTTCCGAAGTTATTTCGTCTCCATACATTGAGCACAACAGATGTTAAGTTTGTTTCAGCCATCAGTATGATTTTAGAAACTTGATGGAAAAGGATGGTCTCTTGTATTTACCCCTTCCTTTGTTCTTGTTTCCTTTATGAAATTCCAAGCTGCCGTTTATTATTTTCTTTCTTTTTGAAGATATTCCTTTAGATCTTCTGTAAGGGTAGGCTTGGTAGTGACAAAGTTTTTAATTTGCTGATGCCTTTATGTTACCTTCTTTTTTGAAGGATAGCTTTGCTGGTTATAGCATTCATACTTAACAGTTTTCTGTTGTTTTTTGTTTGTTTTGTTTTTGTTTGAATGAGACAGGGTTTCACTCTGTCACCCAGGCTGGAGTACAGTGAGTGGCACAATCATGGCTCACTGCAGCCTTCACCTCCTGGGCTCAAGCAATCCTCCCACCTCAGCCTCCTGAGTAGCTGGAACTACATATGCACACCACAATGCCCAGCTAAGTTTTAAAATTCTTTTGTAATAATGTGGTCTGACTATATTGCCCAGGCTGGTCTCGAGCTCCTGGGCTCAAGTGGCCCTCCCGCCTCCGCTTCCGAAAGTGCTGGGGTTATAGGCATGAGCTACTGTGCTGGGCCCACACAATTGACAGTACTTATATTTCAGTTCTTACATTTCAGCATTTAAGAAATGTGCAGCTTCTTTTGCACTTTCATGGTTTCAGACTGAACACCAATTCGAATTGATGTTCTAGTATAGGCAATGTGTCATTTTTCTCGGTTTAAGACTTTTTTCTTTAGTTTTCAGAAGTTCATGATGTGGCTCGATATGAATTTCTTTGGGTTTATCCTATCTGGAATTAGCTCTGTAAGTTTATGTCTTTCACCAAATTTAGGAAGTTTTTCTTTATTAATTTTTCAAATCCTCCCTCAGCCTCACATTTTTTCTCCTCTCCTAATGTTAGATTTTTTATTATTGCCCTGCAGGTCCCTGAGGCTTTGTTCATTTTTTTGTTTTAGCCTTTTTTTTCTGCAGCTGTTCAGACTGAACAACTCTTTTTTTTTTTTTTTTTGAGATGGAGTCTTGCTCTGTCACCCAGGCTGGAGTGCAGTGGCGTAATCTTGGCTCACTGCACCCTCTCCCTCCCGGGTTCAAGCAATTCTCCTGCCTCAGTCTCCCGAGTACCTGGGATTACAGGCGTGTGCCACCATTCCTGGCTAAGTTTTGTATTTTTAGTAGAGACAGGGTTTCACAATATTGGTCAGGCTGGTCTTGAACTCCTGACCTCCTGATCCACCTGCCTCGGCCTCCCAAAGTGCTGGGATGACAGGTGTGAGCCCCTGCACCCGGCCCAGATTGAACAGTTCTTTAAATCTGTCTCCAGGTTCACTGATCCTGTATGGTATTAAAGGACTCTAAAAGGTGGAAAGAGGGTGAACTGGCTAGAGGACTTTAGGACTTGAAAACCACTGGACAGGAGTGATTTCCGTGCCTGTGTGTTGCGGGGTGGTGGTGCGGGGTGTGTATGTGTGTTTGTGTTTTTCCCGCATATATCCCAGACTGGAGTGGAGTACAACTTGAAATTGCCAACAGGCATAGACAGCAACAAAAACAAAAAACAGAAAACCTTGTCCTCTCTGGCCAAAGGATCAGGAAAAGGGAAGCTCAGGAGGGACTTGCCAGTGAGACATTTTACCCAGTGGCAGTGGCAGGCCTAGTCTGCCCACAACAATGGCCCAGCAGAGATGGAATGAGAAGCTTACCAGGGAGGTGACCGTAGAACGAGCCACGGGAAATGCTGTTATTCATCCCTCAGGTCTGGCAGTCCCCTACCCACTGGCCTAATCGTACTGTACCGCCTGAGGATGTGCCTCCGCCCCTCTGTGTGGCACCAGAAGCTGTCCAGTGGGAGCTCCGGAGAGCTAGAAGAACGAAGCCGACACACGTTACCATCACAGGGGCTTACAAAACGCCATTGTCTTTGGAACTGCAGACTACTAAAGTAGACCAGAAGCTACACACCAAACCTAACTGACTCAGTGTTTTTCTGACTTCCTTAAATCCTTGCTTTTCGCTTAAAGGGTTTTTTTTTCCCCCTATTACAATATGTCCGGTTGTGCTGAATGTGATCTGCACCATCAGTGAACTGTGGGCTTATTCTGCTCTCTGCTTCTGTTCTCTAGTTCTGTCATTTTAACTTTAAAATGTGCAACTCTGGTAAATCCCTAAAATTAACAGTGCGTGTGTTCTGTGGGAAATGAGTTCCTCTTGGTTTGTTGGCTATTTCCAGCTTTTGTACTTTCTTTACTGCAAATTTAGGCTATTAAAAGGATATTAGTACCTGGAAACTAAGCTTGTTTTCCTCCCTTTAATCCTTATTGGCTAAAATCTTAGTCATCTTTGGTTACACGTGGATGGCGGAGCAGTTTTTAATTCCACGGTGTGGAGAAACTGGACTGGAATCTTGAGCTGATAAATCAGAATGCAGATGTGGTCAGTGCTGGAGTCTTGGAATCAGCAGACCCGTGCCCTAGTTCTGGCTCTGAACTCATTTAACTTCTACATGATTTCTGAGAAGCCCGTAATCTTTTTTTTTAAAAAAAGAAGTTCTTTCTAAGTCACTGATGTTAACTGCTTTCCCAGGCTATTGCTGCCCGAAGGGGAATATCCTGTGAAGAGACCCTATCCTGATGCTCTTTGCCACAGAGTGTAGAGCTGCTAGCAGGGGGAGAAGCAAGTTTCGGGACATTAGGATCGTGGCGTGCTGGAGAGAGGACTAGGGCTACAGAAGCCACAGGGATGGTCAGGGAGAGGAAAGGCGGAATGTCCATGAAACACAGCACTGCTGTCTTCAAACTTTGACTGTTTTTAGATTGAAACGTAGCTGATAATCAGTAGAGGACACACATCTTAGGTACATAGCTTTTCGAATCTTTATGTATGCGTTTGATTGTAGTTAATTTAACTATCATACAGACAAAAATGTGGACTATAAAGCCTTGCGAACACTTTTCATTGGGAAATACTTTTTTCCATTCACTGCTTTAATGAAGTGCTTAAATACTGGCTTGATAAGGTATCTATATATATAGATGTATTTTTATTTTTTGTCTTGTGCTGAAATTTTGGATATTCTGTAAGAAAGACACGTAATGAGATTGGTAGCCATCATCCTCACAAGCCATAGTGATGTGTTTCTCAGAAGGAGGATTTAATAATAACAGGCCAGTTGGGTTTCCAGGTACAAGAAATAAGACAAGGAAAATGGTTGCAATTTTGGACTAAGGCCTTCATGTAGTTGATGTAAGATGATGATTTGGAATCCTTCAAAAGCTATTGTATAAAAGTAACCAAAAGAAGCAAGCCCTGTGTGGGGTGTAAAAATAAATATTGACTTTTTTTTTTTTTTTTTTTTTTTTTGGGACAGAGTCTCGCTCTGTCTCCCAGGCTGGAGTGCAGTGGTGTGATCTCGGCTCACTGCAAGCTCCGCCACCCGGGTTCGTGCCATTCTCCTGCCTCAGCCTCCCAAGTAGCTGGGTTTACAGGTGCCTGCCACCACGCCCAGCTAATTGTTTTATATTTTTTTTTAGTAGAGACGGGGTTTCACCATGTCAGCCAGGATGGCTCGATCTCCTGACCTCATGATCCTCCTGCCTCGACCTCCCAAAGTGCTGGAATTACAGGCATGAGCCACTGCGCCTGGCCTTGACTTTTAATGAACAAATTTATTGAGGTATAATTAATGTACATTAAACTGCACACATTTAAAGTGTACAGTTTGAGTTATGGCCCATGTGAAACTATTACCATAGTGAAGATTGTGTGAACGTACGCACTCTCTGTTTCCTTGTGCTCCTTTGTAGAATTTTCCCACCTCCCTTCCTCATCCCAGGCAACAGTTCTTCTGCTTTCTGTCACTTAGATTACTTTGCATATTATAAAACTTGGTATAAGCAGAATCATGCAGTATTTACTCTCCTGTGGTCTCCCTTCTTTCACTCAGCATAATTATTTTTAGATTCGTCTGTAATGTTGCGTGTTTGACTGTTTTCCTGCTGCATAGTATTCCACTGTGTTGCTGTATCACAATTTGTTTATCCACCCACACATTGATGGGAATGTGAGTCCTTTCCTCTTTTGAGCTATTACAAATAAAGCTTCCCTAAATATTCATGTACAAGTCTTTCATTTTCATTCACACATGCATTTCATTTCTGTTGGGCAAATACCTAGAAATGGAATGTCTGGTGGGTTATATGTTCAACTTTTCCAGAAACACGTTTTCCAAAGTGGTTGCACCACTTGATATTACCATTAGCAGTGTATTACAGTTCCACTTCCTCCACATCCTTGCCAACACTTGATATAGTGAGAAGTTTTCATCTTAATCATTTTAGTGGTTATGTAGTGGTGTCTCCTAGTGTTTTAATTTTTATTTTCCTAATGACTAAGGATCTTGAGCATCTTTTCATGTGCCCTCTTATTGCATGTGCTATTCATGTTGTCTTTGCTTAAATGTTTGTTCACATCTTTTTTGTGTTTTTTTAAATTGAGCTGTTTGTTTTCTTACTTAGTTGTAACAGTTATTTACATATTCTGGATACAAGTCCTTTGTCAGATAAGTGTTTTGCAAAAATTATTTCCAGTCTGTGGCTTGTATTTTTACTTTTGTAACAGTGTCTTTTGAGGAGTAAAACCTAAAAAAAAAAATTTTAATCCACCTCTCAGTTCATCTTTTTTTTTCTTTTATAGTTCAAGATTCTTTTTTTTGTATCCTACTTAAGAATGTCTTTGCCAGGCCGGGCGCGGTGGCTCAAGCCTGTAATCCCAGCACTTTGGGAGGCCGAGACGGGCGGATCACGAGGTCAGGAGATCGAGACCATCCTGGCTAACACCGTGAAACCCCGTCTCTACTAAAAAATACAAAAAACTAGCCGGGCGCAGTGGCGGGCGCCTGTAGTCCCAGCTACTTGGGAGGCTGAGGCAGGAGAATGGCGTAAACCTGGGAGGCGGAGCTTGCAGTGAGCTGAGATCCGGCCACTGCACTCCAGCCCGGGCGACAGAGCGAGACTCCGTCTCAAAAAAAAAAAAAAAGAATGTCTTTGCCAAACTCAAGGTCACTAAAATTTTCCCCTGTGTTGATTTCTAGGAACTTTAGAATTTTAGCTTTTACATAAATTCTGTTATTCATTTCAAGTTGATTTTTGTAAATTTTGAAGCATCCAGATTCTCTTTTGTTTTTCTTTCCCATGTGGCTATTCATTTGTACCAGCATGACTTATTGAAAAGATTATTTTTCCCCAATTGAATTGCCTTGGCACCCTGTTGCAATCAGTTGACCATATGTGTGGGGGTCTACTTTTGGAGTCTCTTCTATTTCACACATCTATTATCTGTGTCAATTTTATACCATCTTGATTACTATGATTTTGAGTCTTAAATCTGCCAGTGTTGAGTCCTCCAATCTTGTTCTTCTTTTTCAAAATTCTTTTTACTATTTTGGGTCCTTTGCTTTTCTGTATAAATTTTAGAATCATCTTGTAAATTTTTACAAAAGCTTGATTGGAATTGTATTTACTGTCTAGATCAATTTGGGGAAAATTGCTGTAACAATATCAGTTCTTTCGATGCATGAACATGGTATATCTTTCTGTTTATTTACGTGTTCTTTAATTTCTTCCAGCTGTCTTTTGTCAACTATCTCTCTTAGTATTTTGATGCAATTGTAAATGGTTTTGGTTTTTTATTTTCCAGTTGTTCCTTGCTGTTATTAGATATATGATTGATTTTTATATGTTGGCCTTGTATTCTGCTACTTTCCTAATCTTACTACTTTCCTATATCCTATAACACCTGTAAAAATTTACCAGAATCAAAAAAATTCCGGTATTATGTTCATGTCTAAAGACAGTTTTATTTTCTCTTTTCCTGTCTACATACTTTCTTTTCTTTGCGTTTTATTGGCACGAAGATTGCCTTCTTACCTTCATTCATTCTTTCACTATGATGTTAAATAGGAGTAGTAAGAAGGAACAGTCTTACATTGTTCTAATCTTAAATGGAAAGTATTTATTCTTTCACCATTAAGTCCGATGATAGCTGTATATCTTTTGTACATGCCTTTTATCAGCTTAAGGAAGTTCTTTTTGTGCCCATTTGCCAACATCTTTTATCGTGAATGGATGATGAATTTTGTCCAATGTTTTTTCTCTCTTTTTTTGAAGAGAAAAATGATTAATTTTATTTTTTAAGTCTTATATGTTGAAGTATTTTTTGAATATTTAAAGAGTATTTCATTCCTGGCATAAATCCCACTTGGTCATGGTGTTTTTTATCTTTTTTATGCACTGACAGATTACATTTGCTGAAATTTTGTTAAGACTTTTTGCATCTGTAATAAGATGTGAAATTGGTCTGTAGTTTTTTGTTTTAATACCTTTATTTGTTTTGGGGAGCAGAGGTTGCTGGCTTCGTAAAATGAGTTGGAGAGTTTCTCCTGTTTACTGGGAGAGTTTGTGTACAATTTTTTTTTTCCCTTAAATATTTGGGAGAACTCATCATTGAATCCATCTAATCCTGGAGTTATCTTTGTGAGAAGATTTTAACTACAAAATAAATTTCTTAAGTACATATAAGCCTATTCAAGTTAGCTAGTTTTTTGTGAGTGACCTTTGGTATTTTGAGTCTTTGAAGGAATTTGTCCGTGTCATAAACTAGGAGTTAATTATATTTGCTGATCAGTCTTCTAATGTTTGTAGAAAGTGTAGTCATATTCAGTCTCTCATTTCTTATGTTCACAGTACCTGGCTTCTCTTTTTTCAAACTGACTGGCTAGATGTTTATCAATTTTGGTAATCTTCCCAAACAGAAAACTTTTGTTTCCTTTGATTTTTCTCTGTTTTCTGCTTTCTACTTTATTGATTTGTATTCTTTTTTTTTTTTTTTTTTGAGACGGAGTCTCGCTCTGTTGCCCAGGCTGGAGTGCAGTGGCCGGATCTCAGCTCACTGCAAGCTCCGCCTCCCAGGTTCATGCCATTCTCCTGCCTCAGCCTCCCGAGTAGCTGGGACTACAGGCGCCCGCCACCGCGCCCGGCTAGTTTTTTGTATTTTTTAGTAGAGATGGGGTTTCACCGTGTTAGCCAGGATGGTCTCGATCTCCTGACCTCGTGATCCGCCCGTCTCAGCCTCCCAAAGTGCTGGGATTACAGGCTTGAGCCACCGCGCCCGGCCTGATTTGTATTCTTTATTATTTCTTTTCTTTTTCTATAAAAAGGATATGGATTACTTATCTAATATTTAGAATGCGATCTTATAGATTAAGGGTATGCAATGTAGATAACTTTATGGATATACCATATTTCCAATCAAATATTCTATTACAAGATATAATGCAAGGTAAAAATCCCTTGCACAATAGCTGTGTTGGCATAAGTATCATTTTAACTGAGTGTGTTTTTGTTTTTTTTTTTTAACTGAGTGTTTTAAGAAAGCTATAATACCACTGTAGTCACAGACATGTCAGCAGCTTATTCTTGGCACATTTAATCTGTGGCTACAGTAAGGATACCAGCCTCCTCTGTAATCAGTATTTCCAGCTTAGCATAATTTAAGTGAATTTACAATCGCTTGATGTATATCCTTTTAAAAGAGTGAACGTGTTCAAACGTTGAGATTTTTAGAAGTCTTGCAGTAGTACTTTTCTTTTTTCACATTTTTGTGTGGCATATATTCAAACTTTCAGAACATTTTTAAGAATGAAAATAGTCAAAAACACTCATATTCTTTACCCAGATTGACCGGCTGTTGACAGTTTGACCCGCTTGCTTTATCATTTGCTGTTTTCTCCTCCCCGTGCACAATCTAATGAATGAATTTGTATCCATGAAAGAACTGTAAGCTTAAAGCTCTTGTGGAGCAGAGGTTACGTTTTGTCCTGTGGTTACACAGTATTTAAAATACCATTTAGATAAACATTTTAGAAAAGATTTAGGGAATAGAACACAAAAACACGCTTGTTGCTGTTGCTGACTTTTAAAATATTGAGATACAATTTCCCATATCATAGTTCACCCGCGGGTCAAGAGATCAAGACCATCCTGGCCAACATGGTGAAACCCCATCTCTACTAAAAATACAAAAATTAGCTGGGCATGGTGGCACATCTATAGTCCCAGCTACTTGGGAGGCTGAGGCAGGAGAATCCCTTGAGGCCAGGAGGCTGAGGTTGCAATGAGCCGAGATCACGCCACTGTACTCTAGCCTGGCAACAGAGTGAGACTCTGTCTCAAAAAATAATAATAATAATAAAGTGTATAATTTAGTGGGTTTTTGAAGTATAGTCATAGACTTGTGCAACCATCACAACTGTCTCATTCCAAAATATTTACATCACCCCAAAAAGAAACCCTCTGTACAATAGGAGTCACGCCGTATTTCTTCCCAGCCCCTGACAACTGCTAATCTAGATTCTTTTTGCCTATTCTGGACATTTCCTATAAATGGAATACTAAGATATGTGGCCTTTTGTATCTGGCTGCTGTCACTTAGCATTCGTCCTCAAGATTCGTCTGTGAGCTTTGTGTCAGTACTTCATGCCTTTTTGTTGGGGCTGAAAAATACTCCATTAAATGGGTTTACCAGATTTTGTTAACTGTTCATTAGTCAGTGGACGCTTGGGTGGTTTGCATTTTTGACTATCATGAACAATGCTATTATGAACACTCTTGTTTGCACAAGTATTTTTGGTTTTCTTATGTATGTACATAAGAGTACAATTGATATGTTGTATGGTAACTTCATATTTAGTTTTTTGAATAACTACCAAACTGTTTTCCAGTGTGGCTCCTCCATTTTATGTTACCACCAGCAACTTAGGAGTTTTCAGTGTCTCCACATCCTCGTCAACGCTTATTGTTGTGTTTTTTATTACAGCCATCCTTGTGTTTATGAAGCAGTATGTTGTTTTCTTTTTGATTAACATTTCTCTAAGGACCGGTTTTGAGTGTCTTTTTGTGTGTGTATGTATTGTCCATGTATGTATGTTTGGAGAAATATCAAGATTCCTTGTCTGTTTTTTGATTGGGAGGTTTGTCTTGTATTCATTGCGAGAATTATTTTTATATTCTCTGTATGTATCTCTTATCAGATACATCATTTGCAGAAATTTTCTCCCATCCTGTGACTTTATTGATAGTGCCCTTTGAAGCACAAACTGTTTTAATTTTGATAAAGTCTAATTTATCTGTGTTGTCTTTGCTTACCTATTCTAGCTAAGAAACCATTGCCTCATCAGAGGTTATGAAGATTTACATCTGTGTTAACTTCTAAAAGTTTTATAGCTTTATTTGTTACACTGAGATCTTTGTTCCTTCTGGAGTTAATTTTTGCCTATGTGGTTAGTTAAGGTCCATCCTCATTCTTTTCCAAGCAGATATCTAGTTATTCTAGTACCATTTGTTGAAAAGATTGTTCTTTTCTCCTCTGAGTTGTCTTGGCTTTCATCATTTGAGGGCCAAAATCAATTGGCCATAAATGCGAGGGTTTGTTTCTGGACTCTCAGTTCTATTCTATTTGATTAGGGTTTTTTTGTTATTATTTTTTAAGACTTGAGTCTTGCTCTGTCGCCAGGCTGGAGTGCAGTGGCACAATCTTGGCTCACTGCAACCTCCACCTCCCGGGTTCGAGCAGTTCTCCTGCCCCAGCCTCCCAGGTAGCTGGGACTGCATGCACACACCACCATGCCCAGCTAATTTTTGTATTTTTATTAGAGATGGGGTTTCAGCATGTTGGCCAGGATGGTCCTCTTGACCTTATGATCTGCCTGCCTTGGCCTCCCAAAGTGCTGGGATTACAGGCATGAGCCACTGTGCTGAGCCTTGATAAGGTTTATCTTTATTCCAGTACTGTTCTGTCTTGATTAATGTAGCTTTGTAGTTAAGTTTTGAAATCAGGAAGTTTTGAGTCCTCCATTGTCTTCTTTTTCAAAATTGTTTTCACTATTCTTGAATATTCTTATGAACTTCGGGAGCTGCTTGTCGATTTGCAGAAGAACAAGGTGAGATTTTGAAAAGATTGCGTTGTATCTGAATATTACCGTTTTAACATTATTAAGTATTCTAGCTTATGAATACCAGATATCTTTCTATTTAGGACTTTTAAAATTTTTTTCAGTGATGCTTTGTAGTTCAAAGTGTGTAAGTCTTGTACTTGTTTGAGATGTATAATCCTCTGTATATGTTGCTAGATAGGGTTTGCTTGTATTTTGTTGAGAATTCTTATATATCCACATTCATAAGGGTATCTGTAGTTTCCTTTTCTTGTGATGACTGTGTCTGATTTAGGTATCAGGGTGTGAATTGCTTCATATAATAATTTGGAACGTGATGTTTTCTCTTGAGTTTTAAAATTTTTGTTACGTAAAATGTTTTAGAGACAGGGTCTTGCCCTGTTGCCCAGGCTGGAATGCAGTGGTACAGTCATGGCTCGCTGTCACCTCAGACTTCTGGGTTTAAGCAATCTTTCTGCCTCAAACTCCTGAGTAGTGGGAATACAGGCATGCACTACCACACCTAGCTCTTTTTTTTTTTTTTTTTTTTTTTTGTAGCCATGGTGTGTTGCTGTGTTGAACTCCTAGGCTGGTGTTGAACTCCTAGGCTCAAATGATCCTTCAGTCTTGGCCTCCTCAAGTGCTGGGATTACAGCTGCTCCCCATGCCCAGCCTGTTTTTTGTCCTTCTGTGTGCTTTTAAAAAAAAAAAGTTTGTGAAGGGTATGTTTTAATCTTCTTTAAATGTTTAGTAGAATTAATCAGTGAAGCCACCTGTCCCCAGGCTATTCTTTGCAGGAAACTTTGATTACTAATTAGGTTTGTTGAGATTTTCTGTTTATTCTGGATTTAATTTCAGTAATTTGTGTCTTTCTAGTTATTTGTTCATTTCATGTAGGCTCCCTAATTTGTTTGTGTATAGTTGTTTATCGTGTTCTCTTTTAATTCCTTTTACTGCAAGGTTGGGAAGTTCATTTCTTTCTGTAGTATTAGTAGTGATGCTCCCTGTTTCTTTTTTTTGTTTTTGTAATTTTTTTTGTTATTTTTCTTTTTTAATTATACTTTAAGTTCTAGAGTACATGTACACAACGTGCAGGTTTGTTACCTATGTATACGTGTGCCATGTTGGTGTGCTGCACCCGTTAACTTGTCATTTACGTTAGGTGTTTCTCCTAATGTTATCCCTCCCCCTTCCCCCCACTCCATGACAGGCCCTGGTGTGTGATGTTCCCTACCCTGTGTCCAAGTGTTCTCATTGTTCAGTTCCCACCTATGAGTGAGAACATGTGGTGTTTGGTTTTCTGTCCTTGTGATAGTTTGCTCAGAATGGTGGTTTCCAGCTTCATCCATGTTCCTGCAAAGGACATGAACTCATCCTTTTTTATGGTCGCATAGTATTCCATGGTGTATATGTGCCACATTTTCTTAATCCAGTCTGTCATTGATGGACATTTGGGTTGGTTCCAAGTCTTTGCTATTGTGAATAGTGCCACAATAAATGTAACGTGTGCATGTGTCTTTATAGCAGCATGATTTATAATCCTTTGGGTACATCCCCAGTAATGGGATGGCTGGGTCAAATGGTATTTCTAGTTCTAGATCCTTGAGGAATTGCCACACTGTCTTCCACAATGGTTGAACTAGTTTACAGTCCCACCAGCAGTATAAACGTGTTCCTATTTCTCCACATCCTCTCCAGCACCTGCTGTTTCCTGACTTTTTAATGATTGCCATTCTCATTGGTGTGACATGGTATCTCATTGTGGTTTTGATTTGCATTTCTCTAATGACCGGTGATGAGCATTTTTCATGTGTCTGTTGGCTGCATAAATGTCTTCTTTTGAGAAGTGTCTATTCATATCCTTTGCCCACTTTTTGATGGGGTTGTTTGATTTTTTCTTGTAAATTTGTTTAAGTTCTTTGTAGATTCTGGATATTAGCCCTTTGTCAGATGGGTAGATTATAAAACTTTTCTCCCATTCTGTAGGTCTCCTGTTCACTCTGATGGTAGTTTCTTTTGCTGTGCAGAAGCTCTTTAGTTTAATTAGATCCCTTTTGTCAATTTTGGCTTTTGTTGTCATTGCTTTTGGTGTTTTAGTCATGAAGTCCTTGCCCATGCCTATGTCCTGAATGGTATTGCCTAGATTTTCTTCTAGGGTTTTTATAGTTTTAGGTCTAACATTTAAGTCTCTAATCCATCTTGAGTTAATTTTTGTATAAGGGATCCAGTTTCAGCTTTCTCCATATGGCTAGCCAGCTTTCCCAGCACCATTTATTAAATAGGGAACCCTTTCCCCATTTCTTGTTTTTGTCAGATTTGTCAAAGGTCAGATGGTTGTAGATGTGTGATATTATTTCTGAGGGCTCTGTTCTGTTCCATTGGTCTGTATCTCTGTTTTGGTACCAGTACCATGCTGTTTTGGTTACTGTAGCCTTGTAGTATAGTTTGAAATCAGGTAGCGTGATGCCTCCAGCTTTGTTCTTTCGGCTTAGGATTGTCTTGGCAATGCAGGTTCTTTTTTGGTTCCATATGAACTTTAAAGTAGTTGTTTCCAATTCTGTGAAGAAAGTCATTGAGTCATTGGTAGCTTGATGGGTATGGCATTGAATCTATAAATTATCTTGGGCAGTATGGCCGTTTTCACGATATTGATTCTTCTATCCATGAGCATGGAATGTTCTTCCATTTCTTTGTGTCCTCCTTTTTTTTTTTTTTTTTTTTTTTGAGGTGGAGTTTCACTCTGTTGCCCAGGCTGGAGTGCAGTGGCACGATCTCCGCTCACTGCAAGTTCCGCCTCCCGAGTTCATGCCATTCTCCTGCCTCAGCCTCCTGAGTAGCTGGTACTACAGGTGCCTGCCACCACGCCCAGCTAATTTTTTTGTATTTTTAGTAGAGACGGGGTTTCACCATGTTAGCCAGAATGGTCTCGATCTCCTGACCTCATGATCCGCATGTCTCGGCCTCCCAAAGTGCTGGGATTACAGGCATGAACCACCGTGCCCAGCTGTTTGTGTCCTCTTTTATTTTGTTGAGCAGTGGTTTGTAGTACTCCTTGAAGAGGTCCTTCACATCCCTTGTAAGTTGGATGCCTAGGTATTTTATTCTCTTTGAAGCAATTGTGAGTGGGAGTTCACTTATGATTTGGCTCTCTGTTTGTCTGTTATTGGTATATAAGAATGCTTGTGATTTTTGCACATTGATTTTGTGTCCTGAGACTTTGCTGAAGTTGCTTATCAGCTTAAGGAGATTTTCGGCTGAGATGATGGGGTTTTCTAAATATACAATCATGTCATCCGCAAACGGGGACAATTTGACTTCCTGTTTTCCTCATTGAATACCCTTTATTTCTTTCTCCTGCCTGATTGCCCTGGCCAGAACTTCCAACACTATGTTGAATAGGAGTGGTGAGAGAGGGCATCCCTGTCTTGTGCCAGTTTTCAAAGAGAATGCTTCCAGTTTTTGCCCATTCAGTATGATATTGGCTGTGGTTTGTCATAAATAGCTCTTATTATTTTGAGATACGTGCTATCAATACCTAGTTTATTGAGAGTTTTTAGCATGAAAGGGTGTTGAATTTTGTCGAAGGCCTTTTCTGCATCTATTGAGATAATCATGTGGTTTTTGTCTTTGGTTCTGTTTATATGCTGGATTACGTTTATTGATTTGTGTATGTTGAACCAACCTTACATCCCAGGGATTAAGCCAACTTGATCATGGTGAATAACCTTTTTGATGTGCTATTGGATTTGGTTTGCCAGTATTTTATTGAGGATTTTTGCATCAATGTTCATCAGGGATATTGGTCTAAAAAATTCTCTTTTTTTATGTCTCTGCCAGGCTTTGGTATCAGGATGATGTTGGCCTCATAAAATGAGTTAGAGAGTATTCCCTCTTTTTCTGTTGATTGGAATAATTTCAGAAAGAATGGCACAAGCTCCTCCTTGTACCTCTGGCAGAGTTCGGCTATGAATCCATCTGGTCCTGGACTTCTTTTGGTTGATAGGCTATTAATTATTGCCTCAATTTCAGAGACTGCTATTGGTCTATTCAGGGATTCAACTTCTTCCTGGTTTAGTCTTGGGAGAGTGTACGTGTCCAGGAATTTATCCATTTCTTCTAGGTTTTCTAGTTTATTTGCATAGAGAAGTTTATAGTATTCTCTCATGGTAGTTTGTATTTCTGTGGGCTCAGTGGTGATATGCCCTTTATCATTTTTTATGGGGTCTATTTGATTCTTCTCTCTTTTCTTCTTTATTAATCTTGCTAGCGGTCTATCAGTTTTGTTAGTCTTTTCAAAAAACCAGCTCCAGGATTCATTGATTTTTTCAAGGGTTTTTTTTTTTGTGTGTCTCTATCTCCTTCAGTTCTGCTCTGATCTTAGTTATTTCTTGCCTTCTGCTAGCTTTTGAATGTGTTTGCTCTTGCTTCTCTAGTTCTTTTAGTTGTGATGTTAAGGTGTCAATTTTAGATCTTTCCTGCTTTCTCTTGTGGGCATTTAGTGCTATAAATTTCCCTCTACACACTGCTTTAAATGTGTCCTAGAGATTCTGGTATGTTGTATCTTTGTTCTGATTGGTTTCAAAGAACATCTTTATTTCTGCCTTCATTTCGTTATGTACCCAGTAGTCATTCAGGGGCAGGTTATTCAGTTTCCATGCAGTTGAGCGGTTTTGAGTGAGTTTCTTAATCCTGAGTTCTAGTTTGATTGCACTGTGGTCTGAGAGACAGTTTGTTATAATTTCTGTTCTTGTACATTTGCTGAGGAGTGCTTTACTTCCAATTATGTGGTCAGTTTTGGAGTAAGTGTGACGTGTTGCTGAGAAGAATGTATATTCTGTTGATTTGGGGTGGAGAGTTCTGTAGATGTCTGTTAGATTCGCTGGGTGCAGAGCTGAGTTCAAGTCCTGAATATCCTTGTTAACCTTCTATCTCGTTGATCTGTCTAATGTTGACAGTGGGGTGTTGAAGCCTCCCATTATTTATTGTATGGGAGTCTAAGTCTCTTTGTAAGTCTCTAAGGACTTGCTTTATGAATCTGGGTGCTCCTGTATTGGGTGCATATATATTTAGGATAGTTAGCTCTTGTTGAATTGATCCCTTTACCATTATGTAATGGCCTTCTTTGTCTCTTTTGATCTTTGATGGTTTAATGTCTGTTTTATCAGAGACTAGGATTGCAACCCCTGCTTTTTTCTGTTTTCCATTTGCTTGGTAGATCTTGCTCCATCCCTTTATTTTGAGCCTATGTGTGTCTCTGCATGTGAGATGGGTCTCCTGAATACAGCAGACTGATGGGTCTTGACTCTATCCAGTTTGCCAGTCTGTGTCTTTTAACTGGAGCATTTAGTCCATTTACATTTAAGGTTAATATTGTTATGTGTGAATTTGATCCTGTCATTATGATGTTAGCTGGTTATGTTGCTCGTTAGTTGATGCAGTTTCTTCCTAGCATCGATGGTCTTTACAATTTGGCATGTTTTTGCAGTGACTAGTACTGGTTCTTCCTTTCCATGTTTAGTGCTTCCTTCAGGAGCTCTTGTAAGGCAGGCCTGGTGGTGACAGAATCTCTCAGCATTTGTTTGTCTGTAAAGGATTTTATTTCTCCTTATTAAGCTTAGTTTGGCTGGATATGAAATTCTAGCTTCAAAATTCTTTTCCTTAAGAATGTTGAATATTTGCCCCCACTCTCTTCTGGCTTGTAGAGTTTCTGCTGAGAGGTCTGCTGTTCGTCTGATGGGCTTTCCTTTGTGGATAACCCAACCTTTCTCTCTGGCTGCCCTTAACATTTTTTCCTTTATTTCAACTTTGGTGAATCTGACAATTATGTGTCTTGGAGTTGCTCTTCTCGAGGAGTATCTTTGTGGCGTTCTATTTCCTGAATTTGAATGTTGGCCTGCCTTGCTAGGTTGGGGAGTTCTTCTGAATAATATCCTGAAGAGTGTTTTCCAACTTGGTTCCATTCTCCCCGTCACTTTTCAGGTACACAAGTCAGATGTAGATTTGGTGTTTTCGCATAGTCCCATATTTCTTGGAGGCTTTATTCTTTTCTTTTGACTCTTTTTTCTCTAAACTTAACTTCTCGCTTCATTTCATTCATTTGATCTTCAATCACTGATATCCTTTCTTCCACTTGATCTAATCGGCTACTGAAGCTTGTGCATGTGTCATGTAGTTCTCGTGCCATGGTTTTCAGCTCCATCAGGTCATTTAAGGTCTTCTCACCACAGTTTATTCTAGTTAGCCATTCGTCTAATCTTTTTTCAAGATTTTTAGCTTCTTTGCGGTGGGTTCGAACATCCTCCTTTAGCTCGGAGAAGTTTGTTATTACCGATTGTCTGAAGACTTCTCTCAACTCGTCAAAGTCATTCTCCGTCCAGCTTTGTTCTGTTGCTGGCAGGGAGCTGCTTTCCTTTGGAGGAGAAGAGGCACTCTGATTTTTATAATTTTCAGCTTTTCTGCTCCGGTTTGTCCCCATGTTTGTGGTTTTATCTACCTTGGTCTTTGATGATGGTGACGTACAGATGGGTTTTTGGCGTGGATGTCCTTCTGTTTGTTAGTTTTCCTTCTAACAGTCAGGACCCTCAACTGCAGGTGTGTTGGAGTTTGCTGAGGTCCACTCCAGACCCTGTTTGCCTGGGTATCACCGGCGGAGGCTGCAGAACAGCAAATATTGCAGAATGGGCAAATGTTGCTGCCTGATCCTTCCTCTGGAAGCTTCATCTCAGAGGGGCACCCAGCTGTATGAGGTGTCAGTCAGCCCCTACTGGGAGGTGTCTCCCAGTTAGGCTACTCAGGGATCAGGGACCCACTTGAAGAGGTAGTCTGTCCGTTCTCAGATCTCAAACTCTGTGCTGGGGGAAGCACTGCTCTCTTCAAAGCTGTCAGACAGGGACGTTTAAGTCTGCAGAAGTTTCTGCTGCCTTTTGTTCCACTCCCTGTTTCATTCATGATTTTTTTCTTGGTTGGCCTAGCTTGAAGCCTTACCAATTTTGTTAATCTTTTCAAAGAACCAACTTTTGTTTTCATTAATTTCCTCTTTTTTCCTTCTGGTCTATATTTCTAACCACCTGTATTGTTTCTTTCCTTCTTGCTTTGGGTTGTTTTTATTTTTCTAGTTTCTCTTTAAATGGTAGGTTAAGTTATTAATTTGAGATTTTTGTTTTAATATAGGCATGATTGGTTATAATTTTTCTTCTAGTATTGCTTTTCTGTATCCCATAAAGTATTTTGTGTCTTTGTTTTTATTTCAAAATATTTTCTTGTTCCCCTTCTCACTTCTTATTTGTCACACTGATTATGAAGGTTTGTATTTTTTTTAATACCCACATATTTTCTGAGTTTTCCCAAATTTCCCTCTGATTTCAATTTCATATCCATTGTGGTTGAACAACATACTTTGTATGACTCCAGTCCTTTTAAATTTATTGGAATTGTTTTATGACCTAACATCTAGCATGATCTATCCTGGAAAATGTTCCATGTACACTTGGGAAGAATGTGTATTCTGTTTTTGGGTAGAGGACTCTATAATTAGTTTCTAGTATAGTTCAAATTTCCTTGTTATTTTCTTATTGACCTTCTCTCTAGTTGTTCTACCCATGTTTGAAAGTGGGATATTGAATTCTCCAAATATTTTTATTGAATTTCTTATTTATCCCTTCATCCTGTATGTTTTTATTTCCTGTATTTTGGAGCTCTCGTTAGGTTCACGTATGTTTATAATTATGTCATCTTAGTGGATTGATGGCTTTATTATTATTAAATGTCTTTTTTTCTCTAGTAGCAATTTTTGTCTTAGTCTGAATTCAGACTTTTTAAATAATTTAAAATTTTATTTTTTAATGGTTGTGAGAATTACAATTAACATCAACTTGTAACAGTTTAGTTTGGACTAATATCACCTATTCTTCAAATATTCTTCATGCCTTTTTTTCTGTCCTCTTCTGAGACTCCCGTTATACAGATGGTGGTACTCTTCATGTGTTTTGTAATCACTCAGACTCTTCCTTTTTCTTCATTTTTATTTCTTTCCCAGACTGGATAGTCTTAACCAACCTATTTTTGAGTTTGCTGATTCTTTCCTTTGCCTGCCAAGATATGCTATTGAACCCCTCTGATGAATTGTTTTAGTTATTGTACTTTTATGTCCAGAATTTCTATTTGCTTACTTTTTCCAATTTCTTTCTCTTTATTGATATTTTCTATTTGGTGAAGCATTGTTCTCATATTTTAGTTTTGCACGTGGTTTCCTTTTTTCCTTTGAACATATTTGAAATAGCTTATTTAAAGTCTTCTAGTAAGTCCTATCCTCAGGGACCATTACTGGTGATGGCCTTTTTTCCTATGTATGAGCCATATCTTCTTGTTTCTTTAAATTTCTTTGAAAACTTGGTGGTGGGAGGGGCTCATTTCAGTTATTATACTTTTCTATTTGGTTATGTTAATCATTTCTTTCTCTCTCTAACATTCTCCATTTGGTGAGACTTTTAGTTCTTTGGACGTCATTTCCTTCAGTTCTTTGAATATATTTAAAAAGCTGTATTAAATTTAGTAATCCTAAAACCTGGGCTTTCTCAAGGGCAGTTTCTATTAAATATTTTTTGTCCCTTTATACTTTTTTGTCCTTGTATGTCTCTCAATTTTTTGTTGAAAACTGGACAATTAACATATAAGGTGGCAACTCTGGAAATTAGATTTTCCCCTCCGTAAGGTTTGTTGTTGTTTTTGTTGCTGTTTGTTTAGTGACTTTCTGAACAAGTTATTTTAAATCTATATTATTTGTGGTGCATGGCTACCGAAGTCTCCGTGTGGTGAGCTTCATAGTCATCTAATGATCGAACAGAGATTTCCTTAAAAACCTGGAACCAGTAATTCTCCCAGTCTTTGTTGAGAGGCCTGTGTATTTGCGTGCACATACGTGTGTTGGGGCACATCAAAACACTCAGCCAGGCAGTTGACAGCTGTTCGTTAGCCTTCACCTCCTGTTCGCACAAAGCCTGGGGTCAGCCCCAGGTGTGAGAGCTTAGGGATGTCTCAGGTTTCTTCTGAGCACATGCAGAGCCAGAGCCCGATGTGTACACAGGACCTTCTAGATTGGCAGGAAGGTGTCAACACTTTTTACAGCCCCGTGGACATCTTATTCCCAACTTTTCCTTTTAAACTTTTGGGTCTGCTTATTGTTTGGCCCAACTGTCATCTACCACATTGTTCTGCAGCCAGATTTTTAAAAATTTCCCCTAAAGGTTTTTGACAACTGTTACCGGGGTCAAGGCTTTTCACAGTGGGGAAGCTCTGAGTCAGGTCAAATAAAAATAGCCTTCCAGGTGGGGCCTCACTGGGACTCACCACACTCATCAGGTAAAGACAGTTCTCTGGAAATGAGGCTTTCCAGGAGCTCCAGCATTGTTCTGCCACCCTTACTGCCTGTCAGGCTGCGGCTTTCACTGTGACTGGGCTGTTGGTTATAGTGCTGTCACAGAGCTGGAGAGAAGAGAATGAGAATGGAAAAGTTAAACGCCACATATTTCACTGTTCTTGTTGAGATTCAGCTTTTTAAAAATGCATTAACACTCCATGGATTGCTGCAAGCTTTTGGGGATTGCTGCAAGCTTTTGGTTAATTGCCAGAGTTCTTAGAAAGTTTATTCTGATGCTGCCAATTTTCTTGTTGTTAGAATTTTCAAATGTCCCTAACTTTGCCATTTTCACTGACAGTACTCTCTGTTGCTTTTTTTTCTTCTCCTGTACTATTTTGTTTCTTCAAACCATTCTCAACTCTCGCTGTCAACTCAGTTGATTGAATTAACATTGATAATGGCACGTAGGTCCTGAAATTAAATTTCATTATCTTAATATTATAAATATTAACCCATTTAAGAACCACTATTAGAAAAACAGTTTGAAGATAAACTGTTGAGCAGGCAGAAATAATCACCAGAATTTATCATTAGCTATTTTGTTTTTTAATACACATTCTTATTGAGATCGTGTTAGAATCACATACTGGTATAAGAAATTATACAGAGAGATCCTGTGTAGCCCATACCTGGTTCCTCCCAATGGCAATATCTTGACAAAGAATACTACAAAGTCACGACCAGGATGTTGATCTTTTGATAGGAATGAGTATTTCATTTTCACCCTCCTGATACTGTGGCTTTAATTTTCCATTTCCCTGATGGTTAAGGATGTTGAACATCTCTTCCCTTGCTTATTGGATTGTTCTTTTCTGGTTTTGAGTTCTTTATATAGCGTAGATCTTTAGACTTCTGTTAAATATGTAGTTTGCAAATATTTTATACCTTCTCATAGTTTGTCCCGTCCTGCTCTTAACAGGGTCATGTGAAGGGCAAAGTTTTTCATTTTGATGAGGTACAACAATTTATCTTTTTTTTTTTTTTCTGGATTGTGCTTTTGGTGTCAACTCTAGGAACACTGCCAAACCTTGGATCCTGAAGATCTTCTCCTCTATCCTTTTAAAAAAGTTGTATAGTTTTACATTTTAAATTTAGAGCAGTGATGTATTTTGAGTTGATTTTTGTATAAGTTGTAAAGATTAGGTCAGGGTTCTTTAAAAAAATATTGTTTTGGTCTATAGATGTCTCATTGCTTCAGTGCTATTTGTTGGAAATGCTGTTCTTCCAATGAATTGCTTTTGCAGTTTTGTCAAAACCAGTGAGGCATATATGGTTCCGTTTCTAGGTGTTCTACTCTCTGCAAGTGATTTATGTGTTTATCTCTCTGCCAGTATCACACTGCCGTGGTTACTGAAGTTACACAGTAAGACATACTGTCTGGTGGACTGATTCCTCTCACTTTATTCTTATTTTTGAAGATTGTTCTTAGCAATTCTAGGGTTTATTCCTATCTAATTTTTTGTATAAACTTGTCAACAAAAAATCATCCTGGGATTTTTATAGGCTTTACATTAAACCCACAGATCAATTTGGGAAGAATTAGCATCTTTACATTTTGAGTCTTTCAGTCCATGAATATAGTGTGTCTTCTTGTTTATGTAGATCTTCTTTGAGTTCTTTCATCAGCATTTTGTATATTTCAGTACATATATCCTGTGTATGCTTTCTTAGATTTATATCTGACGTACTTCATTTTATTTGGAGTCATACATGGCGTTGTAAATGGCATTTTAATGTTGATTTTTGCATATCCTGATTGTTAGTATATAGAAATGTACTGGATTTTGGGATTTAGACCTTGTATTCTACAACTTTGCTATATGTACTTATTACCTTTAAGAAGGACTTTTCTTTTTGAGTCTTTGGGGTTTTTACATAAACAAGTATGTAGCCTGCAATTAGGGAGTTTTATTTCCTTTCCAGTGTGTTCGTCTTTTTTTCCCCCTTGCCTTGTTAAAGTGGCCACAGAACTTCTAGCACGTGTTGAATAGAAAGCCACATCCTTGATATGTTCCCAGTCTCAGGACCTACATATTCAGTCTTTTACCAGTAAGAAGGATATTATCTAGAGGTTGAGGTTGAGGTAGTTCTACATTTCTCCCATCTTGTTGAGAGTTTTTATCACGAAGAGGTGTTGGGTTTTGTCAAATACTTTTTGTTTCAGTTGATAGGATCATGTGTTTTTCCTCTTTAGCCTGTTGATGGGGTGAATTACAATGATCAGTTTTTGAATTTTGGGTGAGTCTTGCATACCCTGAGTAAAAATCGCTTGGTTATGATGCATAATTTTATACATTGCTGGGTTCAACTTGTAATATTTTTTATTTTTTTGTCTAAGTTAATGAGTTGTTTTGTGGTTTTAAAAACATGTATGTAGAATAAAATTCACCATTTATAACTATTTTTAAGTGTACTATTCAGTAGCATTAATCACAAAGTTATACAAACACCACCATTCTTTTTTCATTACCCTAGAGACTCAGTAACCATTAAGCCACAACTCCTCACTTTTCCCACTTCCCCCTACCCTGTTGCCTAGTAACCTCTAATCTACTTTCTGTCCCCGTGAATTTGCTTATTCTAGATTCTTCATGTGAGTAGAAGCAGAGTATTTGCCCTTTTTTTGTCTAGTTTATTTCACTTAGCATAGTATTTTCAAAGTCCATTCATGTTGTAGCATATATCAGAATGTCATTCTTTTTCTGTGGCTGAATAACATTTCATTATGTAACTGCCGTGTTGATCCTTTCATCTGTGATGGACACTTGGGTTGTTTCTGTTTCGAGACTTTGGGTACTGTGGTCGTGCATCACTCAGTGTGGAAAACATCCTGAGTGGTGTTAGGCCATTTAATCCTTGTGCTAACATAGAGTGTACCTACACAAACCTAGGTGGTATAGCCTACTGCATACCTAAGGTATATGATACAGCCTATTGCTCCTAGACTGCAAGCCTGTACAACATGTTACTATACTGAATACTGTAGGCAGTTGTAACACAATGGCAAGTTTTTGTGTATCTAAACATAGAAAAGGGTACAGTAAATACAGTATTATAATCTTATGGAGCCACCATCATATATGCAGTCCATCGTTGACCAGAACATTACGTGGTACATGACTGCATTTAAATATTTTAACAGTCAGCCTATTTAGGTTTATCATATCGGTTCTGACTAGGGCCTACTGTTACGGGCTGTAGTTCCAATAATAGCTTAATGTTTAGAGCATTTGCAGTGTGAGCTTCAGAGTTTTAGTGATTGTTCTGATACTGAAGCTGCTAAGAGTAGTTGGTGGTTCTTGAGCATTAGTTCTACATTTTATAACTGAAGTTTACAGATCTTTTTAGATGACTTAGATACTTTAGGATAAGGTGAAAATTATGGTATTTTGTCTTTAGCTATAAACTGAATTTTGAAAAATCTTTCTGGCCCATCTTTTTAGATGCATGGTGCGTATCCTGCACATCTGAATTACATAGGATTATATTATGAGTCTTAGTAAACAACATGGCGTGTATCCTGCACATCTGAATTACATAGGATTATATTATGAGTCTTTAGTAAACAACATGGGCATAGCTTCTTTAGGAACTTGATGATATTGAGTGGTCTTGATAGAATATGGCTTATATGAATTTCCTTGTACTTTTAATGTGGCAAGAAGACGCGTATACATTACATTCTTCAGATAATAAAACTAATGAGGGAAGAAGCAAAGCTTTGATCATAAAATGTCTTTATGGTTCGAAGGGACCCATATGGACCTAGTCCAGGATGTTTTAAAATTGTTATTGAGCCCTTTGTTGAAACAAAATATTGAGCAAGTGTAACTATAAATGAGATATTGATGTCTGTAACAATGTTGAATTCTAAAATGGCAGTGTCTTTTTTTTTTTTTTTTTTTTGACAGGGTCTTGTTCTGTCACCCAAACTGGAGTGCAGTGGCACTGTCCCAGCTCACTGCAACCTCTGCCCCCTGGGCTCAAGCACAATGTCATTATCTTAACCAGAATTTCTTATCTTCTGTTTTTTCAGACTTGCTCCTAGGCACAGATTGTTGGCAAGCAAACCAGGAACTTTTACAGGTTGTAATAAGAGTTAAGATAGGGAATATAATAGAGGATAACCGGGTTGCTCTGAGAAGCCAAGGAGGGTCACACTGGGAGTGGGGTCAAGGCTGAGACTTGAAGGAGGAGAAGACGCCAGCCACAACAAAAGTATGCTAGGCAAGGTGGCTCTGTAACACAGCTTTGGGGACTCTCCTGAGGCCTGCCTGTGTGGCCCTTTCTTCTCTTCCTGGTTTTTGTAGAAGAAAGTTTAAAAATCACTGATTTGACTGTTCCAGCCTTCTCCTTTTATGGGTTAGGAGATTGTGAAGGCTGGAAGGTAAAGATGTACAATGACAGCCTAGGTTCCTAATGCCTGACACCACCCCCCACAATGTGGCATATGTTTTTCTACTAGTTATTTACAGCATTTGTTTTTTTCATGAGTTATTTTAGATGTATTAAAATCGCAAATTATATTCATCAGTTGTAATATTCAGAAAAATATCTTCACCTAAAAGAAAAAACAAAAACTTGTAGACAAAGATTTGTCTTTAAACTGAAGCTATTTTTAATCTTAACTAAATGAAATAGGGAAGTAAACAATTTGTGAACTTCTGTTTTGAAAGCAAGTGTTCCTATTTTGCAACAACTGACACACTGACATTTTTACACAGATTATAAATGGCTTTGTTACTCACAGACAGCTCAGAGATGTGGGTCGGTGTGAGGAGCTTCAAGTAGATCTTATGGAGCCCAGCTTCAGAGTAAATTTGAGTAGAATCATAAAAGCCAGAAATGTAAATCCCTTCCTTTCCTTTATCAATCTTCCTTTCCTCACTTATTGTCAGAAATATATGCCCAATTTAAAAAATGTGGTTTCTTCAAGGTGCCGTTAGTCATGAGCATTCTGTAAAATTTATTTTGAAAGTAAATAGGGATGGGTTTAGAAGCATAGATTCACATTGCTGAAATTCATAGTGTTCTCTAGCCACTTCCTTGCTGAGTATATCTCACTGTGTCTATTTCTTTACTTTATTTATTTATTTATTTTTATTATTATACTTTTAAGTTCTAGGGTACATGTGGATAACGTGCAGGTTTGTTACATATGTATACTTGTGCCATGTTGGTGTGCTGCACCCATCAACTCGTCAGCACCCATCAACTTGTCATTTACATCAGGTATAACTCCCAATGCAATCCGTCCGCCCTCCCCCCTCCCCATGATAGGCCCCAGTGTATGATGTTCCCCTTCCCGAGTCCAAGTGATCTCATTGTTCAGTTCCCACCTATGAGTGAGAACATGCGGTGTTTGGTTTTCTGTTCTTGCGATAGTTTGCTGAGAATGATGGTTTCCGGCTGCATCCATGTCCCTACAAAGGACACAAACTCATCCTTTTTTATGGCTGCATAGTATTCCATGGTGTATATGTGCCACATTTTCTTAATCCAGTCTGTCATTGATGGACATTTGGGTTGATTCCAAGTCTTTGCTGTTGTGAATAGTGCCGCAGTAAACATACGTGTGCATGTGTCTTTATAGCAGCATGATTTATAATCCTTTGGGTACGTCCCCAGTAATGGGATGGCTGGGTCAAATGGTATTTCTAGTTCTAGATCCTTGAGGAATTGCCACACTGTCTTCCACAATGGTTGAACTAGTTTACAGTCCCACCAGCAGTATAAACGTGTTCCTATTTCTCCACATCCTCTCCAGCACCTGTTGTTTCCTGACTTTTTAATGATTGCCATTCTAACTGGTGTGAGATGGTATCTCATTGTGGTTTTGATTTGCATTTCTCTGATGGCCAGTGATGATGAGCATTTTTTCATGTGTCTGTTGGCTGTATGAATGTCTTCTTTTGAGAAGTGTCTGTTCATATCCTTTGCCCACTTTTCGATGGGGTTGTTTGATTTTTTTCTTGTAAATTTGTTTGAGTTCTTTGTAGGTTCTGGGTATTAGCCCTTTGTCAGATGAGTAGATTGCAATAATTTTCTCCCATTCTGTAGGTTGCCTGTTCACTCTGATGGTAGTTTCTTTTGCTGTGCAGAAGCTCTTTCGTTTAATTAGATCCCATTTGTCAATTTTGGCTTTTGTTGCCGTTGCTTTTGGTGTTTTAGACATGAAGTCCTTGCCCATGCCTATGTCCTGAATGGTATTACCTAGGTTTTCTTCTAGGGTTTTTATGCGTTTAGGTCTAACATTTAAGTCTCTAATCCATCTTGAATTAATTTTCGTGTAAGGAGTAAGGAAAGGATCCAGTTTCAGCTTTCTACTTATGGCTAGCCAATTTTCCCAGCACCATTTATTAAATAGGGAACCCTTTCCCCATTTCTTGTTTTTCTGAGGTTTGTCAAAGATCAGATGGCTGTAGATGTGTGGTATTATTTCTGAGGGCTCTGTTCTGTTCCATTGGTCTGTATCTCTGTTTTGGTACCAGTACCATGCTGTTTTGGTTACTGTAGCCTTGTAGTATAGTTTGAAGTCAGGTAGCGTGATGCCTCCAGCTTTGCTCTTTTGACTTAGGATTGTCTTGGTAATGCAGGCTCTTTTTTGGTTCCATATGAACTTTAAAGCAGTTTTTTCCAATTCTGTGAAGAAACTCATTGGTAGCTTGATGGGGATGGCATTGAATCTATAAATTACCTTGGGCAGTATGGCCATTTTCATGATATTGATTCTTTCTATCCATGAGCATGGTATGTTCTTCCATTTGTTTGTGTCCTCTTTTATTTCACTGAGCAGTGGTTTGTAGTTCTCCTTGAAGAGGTCCTTTACATCCCTAGTAAGTTGGATTCCCAGGTATTTCATTCTCTTTGAAGCAATTGTGAATGGAAGTTCATTCATTATTTGGCTCTCTGTTTGTCTGTTACTGGTGTATAAGAATGCTTATGATTTTTGCACATTAATTTTGTATCCTGAGACTTTGCTGAAGTTTCTTATCAGCTTAAGGAGATTTTGGGCTGAGACAATGGGGTTTTCTAAATATACAATCATGTCATCTGCAAACAGGGACAATTTGACTTCTCCTTTTCCTTACTGAATACCCTTTATATCTTTCTCTTGCCTGATTGCCCTAGCCAGAACTTCCAACACTATGTTGAATAGGAGTGGTGAGAGAGGGCATCCCTGTCTTGTGCCAGTCTTCAAAGGGAATTTTTCCAGTTTTTGCCCATTCAGTATGATATTGGCTGTGGGTTTGTCACAAATAGCTCTTATGATTTTGAGATACGTTCCATCAATACCGAATTTATTGAGCGTTTTTAGCATGAAGGGCTGTTAAATTTTGTCAAAGGCCTTTTCTGCATCTATTGAGATAATCATGTGGTTTTTGTCTTTGGTTCTGTTTATATGCTGGATTACGTTTATTGATTTGCGTATGTTGAACTAGCTTTGCATCCCAGGGATGAAGCCCACTTGATCATGGTGGATAAGCTTTTTGATGTGCTGCTGGATCTGGTTTGCCAGTATTTTATTGAGGATTTTGCACGATGTTCATCAGGATGTTTTACCCTGCACCTCTTTATTGTTGTGTCTCTCGCTTGTGGCTTTGGTATCAGGATGATGCTGGCCTCTATAAAATGAGTTAGGAGGACTCTTTTCTATTGATTGAAGAAGTTTCAGTAGCTGAATGTGGTACTAGCTCCTCTCTTTGTACCTCTAGAATTCAGCTGTGAATCCATCTGGTCCTGGACTTTTGGTTGGTAGGCTATTAATTAAGGTTCCACTCTAGAGCCTGCTATTGGCCTATTCAGGAATTCAACTTCTTCCTGGTTTAGTTTTGGGAGAGTGTAAGTGTCCTGGAAATTATCCATTTCTTCTAGATTTTTTAGTTTATTTGTGTAGAGGTGTTTCTAGTATTCTCTGATGGTAGTTTGTATTTCTGTGGGGTCGGTGGTGATATCCCCTTTATCATTTTTTATTGCGTCTATTTGATTCTTCTCTCTTTTCTTCTTTAGTCTTGCTAGCGGTCTATCAATTTTGTTGATCTTTTCAAAAAACCAACTCCTGGATTCATTGATTTTTTTTTTGTAGGGTTTTTTGTGTCTCTATCTCCTTCAGTTCTGCTCTGATCTTAGTTATTTCTTGCCTTCTGCTAGCTTTTGAATGTATTTGTTCTTGCTTCTCTAGTTGTTTTAATTGTGATGTTAGGGTGTCAATTTTAGATCTTTCCAACTTTCTCTTGTGGGCATTTAGTGCTATAAATTTCCCTCTACACACTGCTTTAAATGTGTCCCAGAGATTCTGGTATGTTGTATCTTTGTTCTCATTGGTTTCAAAGAACATCTTTATTTCTGCCTTCATTTCGTTATGTACCCAGTAGTCATTCAGGAGCAGGTTATTTCTTTACTTTGAAATGGGATCATAATGTCTGTGTCATAGGGTTAGTTTGAATTTTAATAAAAGTAATCAGTAATTATTAGGTTATTTTTATTTCAATTACATTTGGTTGATGCTTGAACTAGGGAACATCAGGAAATTCTGGAATTCATTAACAGCATAAAATTAGGGGAAATATTTTTAGGAGAGGAAGCTGTTACTAGTTGTGGTTTTGAATCTGGAGATGGGATGACTTACTTTTGTTACATATATTTTATAGCTTAACTTTGCATGTGAAATGATTAAGTCTATAGCTAGTGTTCTAGCTTTTTAGGCATATAATTGAAAGGTATTATAATTGGCCGCTTAAAGCAAAATATGTTAATTTGTTTTATGCCAGAGTTGAATCCTGTTTATCTCTGTATCTTTTAAGGAAAGTCAGCGATGTGTAACAAAGTGTTTTCCTTTTGAGACTTTATAATCAGCTGCTGTTATTAATCTTTTTAACTAACATTCATATTTTTAACATAACTGATACTTTTAAAACTATGAATTAATAATTCATAATATAATATTTGTGTGTGTGTGTGTGTATATATATATGTTCTTTTTTTTTTTTTTTTTTTGAGATAGAGTCTCGCTCTGTCGCCCAGGCTGGAGTGCAGTGGCGCGATCTTGGCTCACTGCAAGCTCTGCCTCCCGGGTTCACGCCATTTTCCTGCCTCAGTCTTCCGAGTAGCTGAGACTACAGGCGCCCGCCACCACGCCCGGCTAATTTTTTGTATTTTGGTAGAGACGGGGTTTCACCGTGTTAGCCAGAATGGTCTCGATCTCCTGACCTCGTGATCCGCCCGCCTCAGCCTCCCAAAGTGCTGGGATTACAGGCATGAGTCACCGCGCCCGGCTCCTAATTTATATATATATCTTTAAAGCTTCTAATTTAAAATGCAGTGTACCCAAACTACTGCCTTTGTGTAGTTCTCTTCAGTTAGATCGACATTTCTTCTGGCTCGATGGTGGGAACTCATTCAGTGGTCGTTCTATTGGAACTCTAATAGCAGCCACCTGTAGCTCGTTTCCAGTGTTTCTTGTTGGTTTCCTCTGCCAGTTAGACAAAGTTTCTAATTAGAGGCCCTTTGACATTGTGAGCATCTGGCTGTTCAGTTATTTCTTGTTAGTTTATTGTGTTCTTATGTCAATAAATTTGTGTTCCGTAGGGAATAACCAAAAAATTCTCTGGATCCTGGGAAATTTCAGTTTGTGTTAAAAAGTGGGGGGAACAGGTGAGGAATGGGATGGGAGAGCTGAGCAGAGCCTTTTATATTCATAGTCCTTTCTTCTAAAGAGATTATCACTTTACTTAGAGACATTCTAAGTATACTGTGTCAGTAATTCTGTTGGAGCCATTAGCTCTGATCTTGATAATGAAATCCCACTATAAGCCAGGACTAGAGATAACATAACCAGAAAAAGGTCATTTGCATCAGTGAGTACAAATGCCAGTGCTTATTGTACCTGAGCAAGAAGGTAGGATATCATTCATGCTTTCAGTATTTAGTGAATATTCTCTATATGCCACAGACTGGTAGGGCGTGAATGGAAGTAGAGCAGGTTGGCACTGTCATTGAAGAGAAACACAGGAAAGGGAGGACAGGAGTTTTCCCAAAATAAAATCAGGATGTGACTGCTGGACGAGGGAGAAAAGGATGCTTGGCAGGCAGAAAAAACATCCAACTAGGTAATGTAACCTAATTAACTAGTGTGTTATTCTGCGGCTTGACTGTCCACTTTTGTCATACCGGAACAGCCAGGTGCATGTGTGGGACAGTGAGTGTCTTCCCAGAATTCCAAAAGACCAGCTAATGGGAGTCAGTAAATTCCATATTAAGCCAAATGAAATATCACATAAGTTGAAATTCTGCATGTGAACTTTGTCCCTTTTCTCCCATTTATTCAGCAATTTACAGCAGTATGGGTTTATGGATATTTATTTTATACTTTGGGCTACATCTAGTACTACTTCATTTTGTTGCTCAGATTGTTTCAGCTTTGGTCATTTGGGAGCTCTTTCTGTTGATTCTTACCTTCCTTCCCCTGTCCCCACCAGTGTAGGATTTGGGTGGTTTTCTCTGTTTACTTTCCGGCACTATGGGATGCTCCATTCTCATCTCGTGTATTTCCTGCCCCTGACCTCAAATCAGTCATTGCTCCAGGAAGCCCTGGTTTCTTTTATTGGAAAATAATATTAGAACACAAGATCTGAGTTCTAGGTACGTTCTTTGCTATTGGCATGTCATTGCTTTAGGCCCTTAGAGCTGACAGAGCAAGGGAATACATGTATGTATACTAACCTATGAATATACACATTTATAAATATTCTTATATGTATGTAATTATATGTTTCACTAAACATGAATTCATACTGATATCACCGACTCAACCATTACTACCTGGATCATTTTGGCTTCCCCACTTGTTTCTGTATAAATTGCTATTCCAACAGTGAGACACCTGGCTCCCAGTGTCTACCATCTGTGTACTTAATTGTTCGATTTCAGTGTACATGCATAGTGGCATCAGAATGGTTAACCCAAACTCCCATGGGAAAAAGCATTATCAACTCGAATACAGTGCATATCTATGGTTTCTTTCGCCTTTAGTCTTGCAGATTCTACTCATTTCCAGAGTTACTTAGGTGAGCACTCTTCCCTCTCCCCCAGCATCAGTAAAGCTGATACATTCATTTGTAATACAGTTAAATTGTTTTGTCATATTATGCATTCCATCCTGGAGTCTCCCAGCCTCCTAAATTATTTTTAAAATTTGCATATCTTTAGGTTCACTTTTTGTGCTGTGAAGTTCTGTTTTGATAAATGCATCATGTCCTGTATCCACCATTACAATTTGATGAAGAATGGTTTTACCACCCTGAAATATATTTGTGCTTCACTTATTGAACCTTTCCCATCGCCCCCTGATCTCCTAGCAACCACTTATCTTTTTACTGTCTCCATAATTTTGCCTTTTCCGGAATGTCATGTACTTGGAAGCATACAGTATGTAGCTTTTTCTTTTAGTAATATTCCATTGTATAGACATACCACAGTTTGTCTGTTCACCTTGGATGGCCATCTTGACTATGTCCAGATTTTGGTGATTATGAATAAAGCTGCTTTAAGGAATTGTATGTAGATTTTTATATGTAAGATTTCAAATCAGTTCAGTAAATACTAGGAGCATGATTGCCAGATTGTGTGGTATAACTATGTTAGCTTTTAAATATATTACCTTTGCGTTGCTGTTTCTTGGATCAGAATGATCTTGCTATTTTCCCTGCCCACTTCCTCCCCAAGTCCCTTGGACTGTAGATCCCAGGTCATATCATCACTACAAAGAGTAAGTAATACAGAATTTCAGCTGATCATTTCTTGGGGGAAACAGACTACTGTAGTGATCTTTTCTATATGCTTTTGATATTTTCAGTTAATCTATCAGGGAAAATAATTAGTTGCATCTTGTTGAATATGACTGTTTTGTGCTTTCTCATAATATAACAGTAATGGATATTTTGAAGTTGATGCGTGTAGCCTGTAGGTTGTTGAAGTTGCTTTATTTTATTTTAAAGTATTTTTTAGTTTATAAAATTCTGAAGTATTAGTCATATTTTTCTTTTTAACCATCACCATTAAGCAGTCCATTTTTAGATATAAAATTATGTTAATTAACTTTAAAGTCAAAGATGTTATGAAAATCAAATTTATGTTCCTGTAAGTGATGGCATGTTTTGTTTTCTTCACAGCATTCATTCAGTCCGAGAGCATAATAGAAGTACTGCGTTTTGATGATGGAGGGCTACTACAGGTAATTTTTTTTTAAGTTGAAAAGTTATTGTTAAGCCTTGAATAATATCTGGTTATTATTTTTCATTTAAAAATGCACTTGGTTTATCTGAAATGTAATTGGTTTATGAGCTTTGAAGATAGGTCAGTAGAGTCTTTAATAATATAAAAATCTCCGTAGTTACATGAGTTATCTTTTAGATTAAATCTTTCTTTAAAATGCAAACTCATTGTGGTATTAAAAGCTTGTAAATAAGTACATCATCAATCTGTGGCAAGTGTTTGTGCCCGTGGATCTGAGGGGAAGGGGTCAGATCAGGACCTGGGGTTCTCTTCAGATCAGGAGCAGGGGTTCTCTGAGTGTGAATTCAGATGGAGGATCTCAAAATATTTATCTAGAAGAGAACTTCTCTAGAGAGGATAAGTACTATAGATTTCACCTGTACTGTACTTCTACTTGCTATCCTAAGTCACATCATTAAGTATATATAAAATTTGAAAGCGTAATCCAATATATATCTTGTCCTTCCTTTCAGACCTAGTTCAGATATCACCATGAAGCCTATTTCAGGCTTCCCAGCTAAAAATGAGTTTGAGAATTTCAGAGCTGAAAGAGAGTAAATGCCACCTTCACGAACCCTCTGATTTCTTATGGCTAGGTGTTTTCTCCTTTCTTCCAAACTTTTATCATATTCTGTGCTTGTCCTTTCTTAGTAACTTTGTAATGATAACTTTCGTTTTTCAAGTAATGTGCTGTTTGCTAGCACGACTGATAATTTTTCAATTAGTTTTATATTCAAGGGAAAACAATGTTTAGGTTAGGAAAGGTGATCAAGATCCCATGACTTTCTGGTACTGGGACTGACACGAGAATCCCAGTGTTCTCCTTCCAGATATGATTAGTCTCTTTATTATGAAATACTACCTGTGGTATTTTTAATTTATTTATAACTGAGTGACCTAAACAATTTTGGAAAAATATTTCCTGCAGTTTATAATAAAGGCAGGAAAAGATCAAGACAATAGAGAAAATAATCATACTAGGGACATGGAACAAGGTTTTTATTTGCATTTTAGCATAAATTTAGATTACATTTTATCCATTAAGCTAGATGAAGAGAGCAAGGAAAAAAGTGATGGATTTTAAGAATCTTTTTCTCTGGCAGTGAAGCTAGTAAGTCTTCTGGAAGACAAACTTTTGTTGCTTCTAAATTTTTTAATAAATTTATCATTCTTTACGTAAGAGATGTTGAGAAACGTAATAGACAGTGGTTGCATAGTATTTGCCTAGAGTCAGCGTTGTATGTTTTAAAACTGAATAAAAACTGAACATAATGAGGTCTAATTTTATAAAGCCTTCCTACTAGAAAATGATCATAAGTTTCTTTTTTCTAGTTCTTTAATCTGTTTCAGGTTGAGAACTTGAAGAACTTATGGGAACAAATGTTTTAAATATCTTCCTTTAGGTGGTTGTTTACAGGATCTGGATGGCAGGCAAATCAGGACTGAATTTCTGGAAAATCCCCTAAGTGTGGTTGATCTTTATTGATTGAGGAAAGATTTGTGTCTGTTAGGAACTGGACATCTAGGTTGCAGGTGGATAATCCATTCTAAAAATTCTGGAGCATGATTTGTATTTTTGCTGAGAGAGGCTGCTAATCTATATCTAGAAGAAGTTGGGTATGGAAAAGCTTGTGAACTGGGATGTGGTTCGCTAATAGTCTTTGGATCTGCTCAGATGCTTGGACAGGAGCTTGGGTGAGACCTCATAATTCTGTGGCAAAGGTAATTTTGGTCTAGAAAAATGTTGAGGGCAAGTAGTATCAGTTGGTTACTTAAGCCACAAAAAAAACCTAAGAGTTCTGTAGAATGTCTAATATTGAGATGCTATATAATATAGTATATGGCCCCTAAATAGCTGAATATGACCCTTTTGAATACATGTAAAATTACTCATTTTATTGTTGAGTATTTCTCAGAAAGTTTTTATTTTGACATAAAACTTACCTTTTTCTGACTGTAATTTACCAATAGGTTTAACTATTTCAAATAACTCCTGGTTTCTTATGCTATGATTAGAACAGAAAAATATACAGGTGGCAGTTCTATGACAGAATATATATCCTTTCTCTAATTTAAATTTAAGCTAAAACAGGGAGAGTGTCAAAGCAACAACCTTGTTTTACATTATTTAAAATTAGAATTTTGCCCAAGAACATTCCTTCTTAGATCTGGAATTCATGTACATTCATTCATGTGGCTTGGCTCAGAGTAATTTTTTTTTTTTTTTTTGAGACGGGGTCTCGCACTGTCGCCTAGGCTGGAGTGCAATGTCGCAGTCTTGGCTCACTGCAAGCTCTGCCTCCTGGGTTCATGCCATTCTCCTGCCTAGGCCTCCCAAGTAGCTGGGACTACAGGTGCCCGCCTCCACGCCCAGCTAATTTTTTTTGTATTTTTAGTACAGATGGGGTTTCAGTATGGTAGCCAGGATGGTCTCAATCTCCTGACCTCGTGATCCACCTGCCTCTGCCTCCCAAAGTGCTGGGATTACAGGTGTGAGCCACCACACCCGGCCAACTCAGTAATTTTTTTAATCCTCAAAAATCAACTGATAAGAAATCAGTAAAAAATAAATTTTAAAAATTGCCAAAAAGATTATACTTGTTTTCTTTATTTTTTAAAGTTAAGGAAAATTAGGTTTATGGAAGTTGAATAATTTATTCTGTAGTACTCAATTGCTAGAGCACGAATCCAGTATCTGATACGTACCATACTTACCATGTCTGATTTCAAAACTCTCCACGGCAGGATGCACGTGCAGTGCTCTCGGATATTCCATGGGTTCACGCTTGTTACGAATAGAAATGATAACCCCCATAGATCATGTTTTCTTTAGTTGATGCTTTGGCCATTGTCATTCCTGTTTGGCTGGACTAAGATTTAGCATCCAGAATACATAAAGATCAGACAGTTCCTGAGATGACACAGACTCTGAGGAATCTGCATCTCAATGGAAGTCCACGTGAAGGCTATAACCACAGAATGTCCTGGTCAAGTATCTCAAACCATCATTCCCATCCTAACTCATCAGAATGGTTGGCTCTTCTAACCTGTTCCTTTGAAAGATTATAAAATGGAATAACAAAAGATTCTTTCATTTACAAGCATAATCTGTTAATAAACCTGAATCTGCTTCCTAATCTTACTTTGTTTTTTGAAAAAAAAAAAAACAGAGGTAGGGCTGGATGCGGTGGTTCACATCTGCAATCCCAACACCTTGGGAGGCTGAAGTGGGTCGATCGCTTGAGTCCAGGAGTTCAAGACCAGCCTGGGAAACATAGGGAAACCTTGTCTCTACAAAAAATTAGCCAGGTGTGTTGGCACACACCTGTGGTCCCAGCTACTCTGGTGGCTGAGGCAGGAGGGTCGCTTGAGCCTGGGATGTCAAGACTGCAGTGAGCTGTGCTTGTGCCACTGTACTCCAGCCTGGGCAGCAGAGTGAGATCCTGTCTCAACAACTACAAAAACGTGTTCCCTGAGTTCAAGTCCCTTAAATTTACTTTGCACCTCATTTTAAAAGGGGGGGCTGAGAGTCCTGAGCTAAAGTGGTGGGCAAAGCCCCCATTCTTGCCTGGCCGTTCCTCCTCTAAGAGGTTCGCGCACTTGGCCGAAGTCCTCAAAACCCGGAGCGTCTCAGCCCCAGCTCCACATTAGAATCACCTGCAAGCTTTAAAGATTCCTGGTGACAGGTACTGTCCTAAGGGCATTACAGGAACGAACTCACCTGGGCCTCACCAGCAGCTGATGGCACGGTACCCGAGGGTCCCATTGTACAGGTGGTGGGATGTGGTGGGGCCAGGGGCCAGGTGTACCACAGGCAGGAAGATGATGGCTGAGCTTGGGTAAAGAATGTATGCCCGTCCCCACAGGGCCAGTGGACCCCCACGTCCTGACCTTGGAGGGTCCAGAGAGCACATCAGAGCTTGGCCAGCATACGGAGCTCCGCGGCTGACTGACCACACAGGTCATAGAGACAGGATCTCTCTCTATTGCCCAGGCTGGTGTGCAGTGGCGCAGTGACAGCTCACTGCAACCTTGACTCTGTGTTGCCCAGGCTGGCCTTGAATTCCTAGCCTCAAGCCATCTTCTCGCCTTTGTCTCCCAAAGTGCTGGGACTACAGATGGGAGTCACCATGCTCGACCTCTAGTCTAACTTATTTATTTATTTATTTATTTATTTATTTATTTGAGATGGAGTCTCGCTCTGTTGCCCAGGCTGGAGTGCAGTGGCCGGATCTCGGCTCACTGCAAGCTCCGCCTCCCGGGTTCACACCATTCTCCTGCCTCAGCCTCCCGAGTAGCTGGGACTACAGGCGCCCGCCACCACGCCCGGCTAATTCTTTGTATTTTTAGTAGAGACGGGGTTTTACCGTGTTAGCCAGGATGGTCTCGATCTTCTGACCTCGTGATACCCCCATCTCGGCCTCCCGAAATGCTGGGATTACAGGCGTGAGCCACCGCGCCCAGCCTAATCTTAACTTTTTTTTTTACAAAGATAAAGCTCAGGAAAAAAGCTAGCTCTGTATTTTTTTCACTATCTTGCCAGAATAATAAACATAATTTTAAAATTTTGGAAAGCAAGCTCTAGAATGTTTGTGAGTTGAAAATACAAACAGAATTTTGTCTTTTTTTAAAAAAAAGGCAGTGTCTTGCTCTGTTACCCATGCTGGAGGCCAGTGGCACAATTCTGACTCGCTGTTGTCCCAACCTCCCAGGCTCAAGTGACCCTCCCCACTCAGCCTCTGAAGTAGCAGGGACTACAGGCACGTGCCACCACATCTGGCTAATTTTTAAGTTTTTGTAGAGGTAGGGTCTCACTATGTTGCCCAGGCTGGCCTCAGACTCCTGGACTCAAGCAGTCCTCCCATCTTAGCCTCCCAAAATTCTAGGATTATAGACCTGAGCCACTATGCCTGGCAGAATTTTGTCTTTTAAAACTTGAAGTCCTGTTTTGTTTTATTTTTATTTTTATTTACTTTTTTTGAGATGGAGTCTCACTCTGTCCCCCAGGTTGGAGTACAGTGGGCAATCTCAGCTCTTTGCAGCCTCTGCCTCCTGGGTTCCAGCAGTTCTCTTGCCTCAGCTACCAGGATTACAGTCCTGTGCCACAACATCCAACTAACTTGTATTTTTAGTAGAGACAGGGTTTCACCATGTTGGCCAGGTTGGTCTCGAACTCCTGACCCCAAGGGATCCTCCCAAAATGCTGGGATTATAGGTGTGAGCTACCGTGCCTGGCAAAAACCGTGTTTTATAAATGGAATTCTAACCACTTAGAGAACCTGTATTGAGCCTTCTTCCAAAGAGTATACGATTTTGATTCATTTATTTTTTTTTTAAAGTGTTTATTGTGAGATATAATTTACATATAGACGCTTAAATTTGGGGAGGGAATGCAAGGCAAACACCTGTGTAACCACCACTCAGGTTAAAAACTAAAAACAGGCCAGTACCCTCCAAAGTTTCCCCTCAGGCTCTCTCCTAGTTACTACCCATAAAGTTAGCCATTTCCTGAATTTTGTTATAATTGCCTTTCCCTGTAATTTTAGCATCTGAGGGTATATCTCCAAATACTACAGGGTCACATATTTTTTTAAAGTTCATACAGTTGGTATTTCTTTTTTTTTTTTTTTTTTGGCTCTTTTTTCTTAGCATTATGTTTCTAAGATTCACAGCATTATGTGTTGAGCGTAACTATAGTTACTTCATTTTTGTTGCTGAATAGTACTGCATTGTATGGAAATGCCGCAATTTATGTATTATTTCTGCTGTTTATGTGGATTTTGGTTGCTTCTAGTTTTTTGCTATTAAGAATAATGCTGTCTCTTGGTGAACATAATATGTATGTTCCAGTGATTTTTTTCCCGAGGGATTAGAGTGCAGTTGTTGGGTCATAGAGCAGGGATCACCAACCCCCATATGCCGTGGACCAATACTGGTCCGTGGCCTGGTAGGAACGGGCTACACGGCGGGTGGTGGGTGAGTGAGTGAACATCACCTCCTGAGCTCTGCCTCCTGTCAGCTCAGCGGTGGCATTAGATTCTCATCGGAGTGCAAACCCTACTGTGAACTGCACATGAGAGAGCTAGGTTGTGCGCACCTTAGGAGAATCTAACTAGTGCCCGATGATTTCAGGTGGACCAGTTTTATTCTGCAACCATCCCGCTACCCCCCATCCGTGGAAGAGTTGTCTTCCGTGAAACCGGTCCCTGGTGCCAGAAAGGTTGGGGACCGCTGTCATAGAGTATGTGTGTCTTCAGTTTTAGTAGATAGTGCATGCAGTTTTCCAAAGTGGTTGTTTTAGTTTGCAAATCCATCATCAGGAATTCCTCTGCAACAACTTTGTAAAGCGTTTTCTTCCTTCCCTCCTTCTGTTCTGGAGAATGGCTAATGATCTCTAATTGCCATTTTATTTTCGTTTCCCTGATTTCTCATAAAGCTGAGCAACTTTTCATGTTTACTTGACCATTTGGATATCTTCCTTTGTGACATCCGTTAAGTCTTTTACCCGTTTTGCTGTTGGTTTGCATGTCTTTTTTCCCGTTGTTTTGTAAGTTTTGAATACAAGCTCTTTATTGGAACCCTGACCTCACACCAGTAATAAAAACCAGTTCCATTACATGAGTTCTTTATTGGTTACATATATTGAAAATAGCTTCTCTCGCTGGATGGATTGCCCTTTTGGTTTATTTAATGGTGACTTTTGATGAACAGAAATTCTTAATTTTAATGAAATTGTCTGTCAGTATTTTCCATTATGGGGTTAATACTTTTATGTCTTGTTCAATGTTTTTCTATCCCAAGGTCGTGAGGATATTCTCCTGTATTCTAGAATTTTATTGTTTTACCTTTCACAGTGAGCTCAAATTCTGTCTGGAATAAATTTTTCTTATTGATGTGAGGTCAGGATTTTGTTTCTTCCTTATATTTGATTGTCTCTGCATCCTTTATTGACTTTCCCAATGTTTTCTTTCCCTAGTATTTGTCAGTGACACCTCATTCGTAAATCAAGTGTCCATATATGTGTGAGCCTGTTTCTGGGCACTGTATTGGATTTCTTTGGCTTATTTGTCTATCCTAATACCAGGGTCACAGTTTTAATGAGTATAGTTTTTAAAGTTTTGATATGTACACACACACACACACACAAAATCGGGGTTTATTAGCGTCACTCAGAATATGAAGATCAATTTGGCAAGAATTAAAAATCTTTCAGAATTTTCAGTATTCAGTCTGACAGTCTGAGACAGTATGTTTTTCAACTTATTTAGGTCTTCTTTATCTCATAATTTTATATTCTGCATACAGATCTTGAACGTCTTTCGATAGATTTATTTCTGGGTCTTTGGTATTTTTAATACTGTTGTAAGTGACATCTTTTCAAAATGTTCGCTTTTTGTGGTTGTTAGGTTGAAGCATATTGCTGGTGCCCGGCCTTTATTGATCTATAAAAGTGGCAATTTCATACGACTCAACATAAAATGTGGAAATGTGGTTGCTTTTAATATATTTACTGTGTATCCTGAAAACTTGCTAAATTACTTATTGATTCTAATAACTTAGCTCTAGATGCTTTTGAACAACCTCCATAAACTATCATAATCTGAGCTTGATGACATTTCTTCAGTTTGACACCCAAAATGAACTATCACACATTCTACCCTTTCTTTTTATACCTTAACTTTGCTAGCTACAGCCAGTATGATGTTAATACAGTGGTATTTAGTAGTCCTCTTTGACACTTTCCTCATCTCAGAAATACAGAAATATTTCACGGTTAAATATAATTTTTTCTTCACTACCCCCTTTGTTGCCCCCACCCAAGATAGCCTTTATCACGTCAGTTTGAGTTCTCAACAAGATCCTGAGACAGAGTTAGGAGTGCAAGAGATTGAGGGCTACTGCCTCTGAAAAATAAGCTGGAGAAAGCAGGATTGGGCCAGGAGAGTCTCAGACTGTGATGCAGAATCTCAGCCAACCCAGTGGGGAGCTCTAGAGCAAAGACTGCCTGTTGGAAGCATCCTGCACTGGGTAGAGTTGGCCAGGCCCTGGTACACCCGCTGTGCTCATTCATTGTCTGGGAGGAGCCCAAGAAGAACTTGGCCTTACCTCAAATGCCACCGTTGATCCCAAAGGCTATAGGTGGAGGCTGGTCGCCAGCAGTGTTTTTCATAACTGAATGGCAAGTTCTTCCTTGTAGGGAGATCTGAGCAGTTCATAGAAAAAGTATTGAAAATCAAAGCCAGGCTGGGCGCAATGTTCACACCTGTAATCCCAGTAATTTGGGAAGTTGAGGCGGGTGGATCACTTGAGGTCAGGAGTTCGAGACAAGCCTGACCAACATGGTGAAACCCTGTCTCTACTAAAAACAAAAAAGTAGCCAGGCATGGTGGCACATACCTGTAATCCCAGCTACTCAGGAGGCTAAGGCAGGAGTATCGCTTGAACCCAGGAGACGGAGGTTACAGTGAGCCGAGATTGTGCCATCGCACTCTGGCCTGGGCAACAAAGGTGAAACTCCGTCTCAAAAGAAAAAAAAAAAAAGGAAAGAAAAAATCAAAGCCAAAGAAATACATTCTAAAAGCAAATAGAGAAGAAAACAGAGACCTTCAAAGAAGGTAGAATTAGCCTGACAGCTGACTTATAAACTGAACCAATGAGAGACAAAAATAATATATAATAAGTTTACTGACAAAATTTACCAAACTAGAATTCTATACCCAATGAAAATATCCTTTATAAATGAAAGTGAAATAAAGACATTTTAAAATAGATAAGAATGGAGAGAATTTGTCACCAGAAAATTTATGCCAAAGGAAATAATACAGTCTTTAGGCTGAAGGTAAATGATTTTAGAAGCTCAGAAATGCAAAGGAATAAAGAACATTAAAAATGTTTAAGTGTGTGGATAACAAAATGAATGCATACTCTGTAGAATAATAATAATAGTATTTTGACTTAATGCAGTGTGGCAGAACATTTTGGTACCGCTAAGGCTAAATCATATGAAGTTTGACAACTTCTACCTGGGTCTGTCCGTTTTGGAATATTTCCTTTGGGAAGTGAATCGCCATGATGTGAGAAACTTAAGCCACATGGGGAGGCCACATGTAGTCTTCTGATCACAGTCCCAGCTGAGCTCCCAGCTGACAGCCAGCATCACTTTCCCATCATGTGAGCCTCCTTAGACAAGCAGCACATCTGAACTTTCAGATAAATGCTGCCTGAATTCACATGTAACTGCAACACAGAAGGGACATTAAGTGAGAATAAATTGTTGTTTTAAGCCGCTAAACCTTAGAGTGGTTTATTATGCAGCAGTAGATAACCAGAATGCTTGATATCATATTGGACCTGGTTGGTCTGTGTTTGGTTTTCTTCCACTGCTTCAGAAATGCCTTTTTGCATTTGGTTTGTCCAAAACAAGATCGAGACAAGGTCTACACATTGCATGGGTCCTATGTCTCCTAAGTCTCTTGTCTGCTGTTCCCCCCACTCACCTTTTTGTTGTTAATGAAATTGGTTCATTTGTCTGTAGGACTTTCTACATTCTACGTTTGGCTATTTTCATCCTCTTGGTGTCATTTAACATTCACTTATCACATGAATTTTCTGTAAACTGTTAGCTAAATCTAGAGTCTGGATTAGGTTTAAATTCATTTTTTTTTTCTTAGCAAGAAGATTTTATAGCTAGTTGTGCAGTAATCTGGTCTTTGTCTCTGGTCCTGGAGATGCTCTAAATGTTGGAATTTCCTTAATAGTAAGAGTGTCTTTGTTATTCCTGAGTCCCTTGGACCACATCTGAGTTTATACCTAATGAGAAAACTCAAGATAGGGTTGGTCATCAGAAAAATGAACAGTGTTGGCCGGGCCCAGTTGCTCACGCCTGTAATCCCAGCACTTTGGGAGGCTGAGGCGGGTGGATCGCCTGTGGTCAGGAGTTCGAGACCAGCCTGACCAACATGGTGAAAACCCGCCTCTACTGAAAATACAAAATTAGCCAGGCATGGTGGCATGCACCTGTAGTTCCAGCTACTCGGGAGGCTGACACAGAATTGCTTGAACCCGGGAGGCCGAGGTTGTAGTGAGCCGAGATCGTGCCACTGCACTCCAGCCTCGGTGACAGAGCAAGATTCCGTCTCAAGAAAAAAGAAAAAACCAACCATGTGATTAGAGGGTTGGGCTTTGAGCCGACCCACCCTCCTCTAGGGAAGCTGGGAGGTGAGTTGGGTCACATGGTGGTCAATGATTGAATCAACTCTGGGTACTGAAACTTGCTGGAACTTTCTGGTTAGTGAAGCACATCAGTGTGCCAAAAGACTGATATGCCCTGATCCGTGGAGAAGAGGACACACAAGTTCTGTGTTCACGGGGACCCTCATCTCAGACCTTTTCCTCTATGCCCCTTTAGAATAAAACTGTAATAATTAAGTATAGTGCTTTACTGAGTTATTCTAGCAAATTATCAAGCCCGATTGGAGTTCATGGGAACCCCCTAGATTTTTAGCTGGTTGGTCAGAAGTATCGGTGGGCTGGGGACCCCCAAACTTGTAACTGGTATCTGAAGTGAGGGCTGTCTTGTTAGAGACTGTGCCCTTTACCCTGTAGATTCTGACACTGTCTGGATGGTGATATGGTCTGGCTGTGTCCACACCCAAATCTTGTCTTGAATTGGTAATTCTCATAATCTCCACATGCTGTGGAAGGGAACCCGCTGGGAGGTCATTGAATCATGGCGGCGGTTACTCCCATGCTGCTGTTCTCATGATAGTGAATTGTCACGAGATCTGGTGGTTTTATAAGAGGCTTTTCCCCCTTTGCTCAGCACTTCTTGCTGCAGCCATGTGAAGAAGAACGTGTTTGCTTCCCCTTCCGCCATGGTTGTAAGTTTTCTGAGGCCTCTCAAGCCCTGCAGAACTGTGAGTCAGTGAAACCTCTTTTTATGAATTACCCAGTCTTGAGTATGTTTTTATTAGCAGTGTGAGAACAGACTAATGCAGGTGGTTAGCATCAGAATTGTACTGCATTTCACTAGTGGGACTGTCCATTGTCTGTGTTTTTCATGAGGAGACGGTATGCCAGATTGTCGTAGATTTTTAGGTCACAGATTTTCTTACGTAGGGATTTAATGTAGGGAAATAAGATATTGTGGCATTATTTCTGTTGATCTAAGCCAGATGTTGGCAAACTTTTTTGGTAAAGGGCCAGATATTAACTACTTCAGGGTTTGTGTCCCGAATGGTCTCTATCACAACTATTCAACTTCCGTCATCGTAGTGTGAAAGCTGCCATAACAGTACGTGAGAAATGGGCGTAAAACTTTATTTGCAGAAGCTAGTAGAAGACTGGATTTGGCTTATGGGCTATAGATTACCAGCTTCTTTTCTAAATTGTCTTGGGAATGAGCTTTAATGTTCTCCTAGGAGAAAATGAAACAGAGAAGGAACTGTGATTTTTGACTTGTACGGAGACCTAGAAGTACTCATCTTTTGTTTCAAATTAAAGGACTTCTATTATAAAAAATATATACGCTTGTAGAAAATTTGAAAAATGTGAAAATAATAAATATAAGTAATATTTATTGGGTATTGACAAGTGTCAGGTATTCTAAATTCTTAAATACGTGAGATGGTATTCATTCTATGATGATTTTACAAGTGAGCATATTAAAGTGCAGAGAGTTTAAACTAAGCAAATAAATGATTATTAAGTGATAAAGCTAGAATTGAAAACCAAGCATTTGACTCTAAAGCCTAAGTTCTTAACCCCTCTGCAATAGCATAGGGCAGGGGTCGTTACCCTTGTATCCCACTACCCAAATGTACTACAAGGTAGTGCTTTTTTTTTTTTCCCCCCCAGTTATTTTTCTCTCTGCAAACAAAGCTAGATTTTCTCATTCTACATAATCAGTTTTACAATATTGCAACTAATTTTGTGCTCAGAAGAGCCACTTTGTGTCATGCCAAGTTGATTACCTGTGGCTAAAGGGAGAAGTGGGTGGGACACTAGAAAGCTGTCATCAGAGGCCAACAGCTCTGCAGCTCTTTGTAGCTGGCAGAATTCTGCTTTCTACAGACTTTCTCCAAGAGTATTTGGCTAGTGAGGGCAGAACTGGTGTTTGAACACAGGTTTTTATTTTCTACTTTAAATTTTGGGCTTCTCAGAAATATCTGCTCCCTGCTTCATCCCTGTTTTGATTCTCCCCTTACTACTATTTCCTGCCCTCTGTTGTAGTACAATAAGTGGTACAAAAGAAGAATAAATAGCAGGTTCAGAAACAGCTTTAAGGCTGGGTGCCACGCCTATAATCCCAGCACTTTGGGAGGCCGAGGCAGGAGGATCATTTGAGGTCAGGAGTCCAAGACCAGCCTGACAAACATGGTAAAACTCCATCTCTACAAAAAATTTAAAAAATTTAGCTGGGCGTGCTGGCACATGCCTGTAGTCCCAGCTACTTTGGAGGCTGAGGCAGGAGAATTGCTTGATCTCGGGAGACAGAGGTTGCAGTGAGTTGAGATCGCACCACTGCATTCCAGCCTGGGCAACAGAGCTAGATTCCATGTCAAAATAAAATGGCCTTAAAAACTAGGAACAAAGAATACCACAAAATACTAAAATGGTATGGAAAGTCTGAATATACAAAGACCTCACACCTTAAACAAAAACTAACTCAAAATGGATCATGGACTTAATGTAAAATGTAAAACTATAACAAAACTTTAAGGAGAAAAAACTAGGAGTAAAGCTTCAGCTTACAGGGCTAGGCGAAGAGTTCTTGACACCAGAGAATTAATACCAGATGTGCAATACATAAAGGGAAGATTGATGACTTTAAAACTTGCTCTGGGCCAGACGCAGTACCTCATGCCTGTAATTCCAGCACTTCGGGAGGCCAAGGGGTAAGGATCCCTTGAGCCCAGGAGTTTAATTAAGATCGGCTTAGGCAACATAGTGAGACCTTGTCTCTAGTAAAATAAAAAGTAAATAAAATAAATAAAAAATTGGCCGGGTGTGGTGGTGTGCACCTGTAGTCCCAGCTACTCGGGAGTCAGAAGCAGAGGATCGTTTGAGCCTGGCACGTCAAGGCTGCAGTGAGCCTTGGTCACACCACTGCACTCCAGCCTGGGCAACAGAGCAAGACTGGTCTCACAAAAACAAACAAATGAAACCTTTCTCTGCAGAAGACCATGTGAAGATGTAAAAATAAATATAGGAGAAAATATTTGCAAGTCACATATCTGACAATGGACCTAGTTTCTGGAATATAGAAAGAACTCTCGAAACTCAGTAGTATAAAAATAAAGGAAACAGGGAAAAGACATGAACACACATTTCCCTGCAGGGGAAACACAGATGGTAAAAAGGACATGAAAACCTGTTCAACATCATTAGCCACCAGGAAATGCAAATTAAAACCCAAAACACAAAACAGTGACACCACCAAATACTGGCAAGGATGTGGAGAAACTGGATCACGCATGCATTGCTAGTAGGTATGTGAGTGATGCAGCTATTCTGGAAAAAACAGTTTGGCAGTTTCATATAAATCTAAACATGCGGTTACTATAATTGACCTACTAATTGCACTCTTGAGGATTCTCCCAGAGAAGTGAAAATTTATATTTGCACTAAAACCTGTATATAAATGTTCATAGCAGCTCTGTTTATACTAGCCCCAAACGGGAAACCACCCGGATGTGTTTGAGAAGATGTGCTGTTGAACAGCGATACATCCATGCCATGGAATACAACTCAGCAATAAAAAGGAGTGAAGTGTTGGCACACACCACAACCTGGATAAGTCTCCAGAGAATTAGGCTGAGTGAAAAAAGCCAACTCCAAAAGGTTACATGTGCATGATTTCGTTTATATGACCTTTTTAAAATGAAAAAGTTTTAGTTGTGAATAATAGAGTAATGGTTGCCAGGGCTGGAGGGAGGGCAGGAGGAAGATGAGTGTGATTATAAAAGCGACACACTGGATCCTCAGGGTGCTGACACTGTTCTGTGTCTTAACTGTGCTGTTCATGAACCTACACAGTGGAGAAAATTGTGTAGAACTAAATACATGTACAAACACCAATGAGGACATACAAAACTGAGAACTTCTGAACAAACAGATGGATCGTACCAGTGTCGCTGTGCTACTTGTGGTATTTTGCCACAGTGTTTGCAGAATGATACAATGGGGAAACTGAGTTAAAATATAGCTCTTTTTACTATTTCTTACAACTGCATGTGAATCTACAGTTATCTCAGTGAAAATTCATGTTAAAAATACACACAGAGAAGCACAGGAAGCAAAACAATTAGAAAGTCAGGAAAGACCCTTTTGTGAGTTAAGAATTCTTAAAACTGCCTCACAGATGTCATCCATTTTCACTATGAGATGATTTGCAGAGAACTTTGTGGGGGAGATTGGGATGATGAGAAGTAGGATTACATGTTGAGATCTTCATAATCAAAAGCAGACCTCATCCTCTACCTTCCCCCAACCCAGTCCTGGAGGAAGTATGTAATTTTATCTCTAAAGGTGACAGAGAAGCATTGTCTCATCCCCTGCAAGGAAACTGGCTCCCAGGTATATCCCTGGGGAAAGCTGCCCTGTACGTAAGTAATACTCACGTGGCACCCGCTGTGGCTTCTGGTACCCCGGGTTTGTGTGCTTGTGCTGCCTGTACCATCAAGAAGCTTAAATTCTAGGGTGTGCAGACCTTGTCTTATCTCTAAGCATCCATGCCGTGTACACAACTGCCACATACCTCATTCTGAAGTGAATTTCATTTAGCTGATTTTTTTTTTCTAGCAAGATTAAATCTTCTGTTTAACAATAATGCAGTATACAAGTATGGCCATCTTAAAATTTGTTAGCAATAATATAGCCAACTTTCAGCTCATGTAAGCTAAAAGTTGGTTTTAGGCATACGCAGTTCTGTGAAGGATATGTTATCATATGAATGCAATACTAGACCAGATCGAAGGATTTGAATTCTCTTATCATTTACTAATGTAAAACATTTAGAGGCTTAGTTTCTTTATCTGTAAAATGAATTCTGTATTTATCTCCAGTGTGTTAAGAGCTGCAAGGACCACTGGAAATACAAACACAGTTGTTAAGACAGTAAGGCACTTTGAATTAAAATGCGAGGAGATGTTATTACAAATGAACATCTAAATTATTGCTATCTCTGTAAAACTGAGGTTAAAGTACAGTGTTCAATCTTGGCCTGTTTACGTTTTGAACCAGATGATTGGTTGTAGGGTAGAAGAAAGAGTGTCCTGTGCAGTACCTGGTGTTTAGCAGCGGGCCGGACTCTACACACTTAATGTTAGTGGCCCCACGATTTGTGACAAACAAAAATGCCTATTAGTTTTTCAACTCTTCTAGAATTTGTCCAGCATGTTTTTTGGTGTTAATAAAAACCCACACACAGAAAAATGCTTCTGGATGTTGCCAAATGCCCCCAGGGAAAGAAAATTGCCCTCAGTTGAGAACCATTGAGTTACAGGGATAAAACTATCAGATATATTCATTTTATAAAAGAATGTAATAGTATTTTAAAGCATACCACATATATTTTTGCCAAGACTGGTCTATTTGATTGGAAGAAGAGTCCATTTTCCTTCCGCATATCCCCATTTGGAGTTGGGAGTGCGTTCTGAGAGAAGCTGTGCTCGGATTATCAGGAATCCACAGCCTAGTGAGGAGCAAGGTTGAAGCTGAAGTCCTTAAGTATGACAGAAGCATGGGTGGGAAGGTACCGAAAAACCAAAGAATTTGGGAGTGGGAAGGTACGAAAGGTCTCTCCAAGTTCACATGCGTGTGCATATTTTCCTTAACACCTGAGGTGAGACAGCACCCCCGTTATGTCTTGTCTGTTCTAAAGAGATGTGGTGAAGAGAACTTGCAGCTAGTTGAGAATTACTAAAGTTTCTGTGATTCAGTGAAATTGCTTTTGAAACATTGTAGGGGTGTCTTACATTTGATAGATGATTTAAAAAAATGCATGGCATGGGCATTTTCGAGGGCTCTGAGTACTCTTAATAGACCCTTATCTCTGGATATGAATTCATGAGGTTCGAAGGTCCCTGCCAGTCAAATGGCAAACTATGGCGTTTCCCTGTCCTCTAGCGATTGCTTTACTGTCTAATGAGGTTGATCATCTTTTTCATGTGGTTATTGGCCATTTATTTTTCTTTAGTGAATTGTCTTCTTGCCCTTTGCTTACATTTCAGTCACAACATTGGTTTTCCCATTTCCTTTTTTCCTATTCACTGTTGAATTATAACAGTTTTTACATATCTTTGCATTGTAATTAATGTTGTAATCCTTATTTGCCTGTTCTTATCCTTATTCAGTGTTTATTTTTGCTCATTCTCTGACCTTTGACTTTTCTGCATTTTGTATTAAGTCGTCACAGTTGGGTTCCAGTTGTTTGACGGAATCCTTTTGTGTTTATACAGACAGTTGAGTTTATCTTATTTAATCTCACTGTAGATGTGTTTAGTCTTTTCCATCCACTTTTTATGCATTCATATTGGTTTTGGTTTTAATCTCTTGATAATGGGGCTCAATTTTCAGGTACACTTTTAAGATAAGTTTAAACCTTTATTAAATGACTTCAGAAACAAAATAGTGTCTATTGTGATCTTCCTTATTCTCATAACACTTAAGGTTGTGTTGGCATGTTCTGAGATTTTTATTCTTATTACAGTTAAATGATTATTTTTGTTTTGTGGCATATACTTCAAAAACAATATTTTCTGCTTTTCTAACCTTATTTCCACAGATCCTTTGCACTGAGTATCTGCTTATCTTTCATAAGACAGCTTCCTCATTTGTGAGTCTTGGTATGAGTAATTTCAGTGGTCAGATTCTGTCTTCATGATAATTTTTTTCTCCTCAAGAAAGTGCACATGAGTGATACACTTCCTGAGTTCCTTTTCTGTAGACGTCATGTGAGACCACAGCTTCTCATGCTCTAGAATTCTGTCACAACCATTATTGATGTATGAATAACATACAATAAACTGCATGTGTTCACATAATTTAAAAAGTTTGGCATATTTATGTACCTGTGAAATTATTACTACAGTCAAGATAATGGACATACGTATCACCCTTAAAAGTCTACTTGTGCCCCTTGGTAATCCCTTTACACTCCTCATCTTTAGGCAACCACCAGTCTGCTTTCTGTCACTAACAGGTAGTTTACATTTTAAAACATTTTATATAAATCGAGTCATACAGAATGTACTTTTTCGAGGGTCTGGGTTCTTCCACTCAGCATAATTATTTTGAGATTAATCTGCGTTGTTTTGTGTATCAGTAGCTTATTCTTTTATTGCTGAGTAGTATTCCATTGTACAGATATAACAACTCATGTGTCTGTTCACCTGGATACGTGGAAATTTGGGCTGGTGGAAATTTGGGCTGTTCCAATATTGAGCTATAACAAAGCTGCTATGAACATTTATGTACATGCCGTTCATTGTATGGACAAATGCTTTTGTTTCTCTTGGGCAGATATCTAGGAATGGAGTGATTTGGTCATGTGGTAGGTGTATGTTTAATTTGTAAGAAATTGGCTTCAAATTGTACTACAAGGCTATAGTAACCAAAACAGCATGGTACTGGTACCAAAACAGGTATGTAGACCAATGGAACAGAACAGAGGCCTCAGAAATAATGCCACACATCTACAACCATCTCATCTTTAACAAACACGACAAAAATAGGAATGAGGAAAGGATTCCCTATTTAATAAATGGTGCTGGGAAAACTGGCTAGCCATATGTAGAAAACTGAAACTGGATCCCTTCCTTACACCTTACACAAAAATTAACTCAAGATGGATTAAAGACTTAAACGTAAGACCTAAAACCATAAAAACCCTAGAAGAAAACTTTCTAGGCAGTACCATCGAGGACATAGGCATGGGCCAAAGACTTCGTGACTAAAACACCAAAAGCAGTGGCAACAAAAGCCAAAATTGACAAATGGAATCTAATTAAACTAAAGAGCTTCTGCTCAGCAAAAGAAACTGTCCTCAGAGTGAACAGGCAGCCTACAGAATGGGAGAAAATTTTTGCAATCTTTCCATCTGACAAAGGGCTATCCAGAATCTACAAGGAGCTTAAACAAATTTACAAGAAAAAAACAACCCCATCAAAAAGTGGGCAAAGGACATGAACAGACACTTTTCAAAGGGAGATATTTATGCAGCCAACAAATATGAGAAAAAATGCTCATCATCACTGATCATTAGAGAAATGCAATCAAAACCACAATGAGATACCATCTCACACCAGTTAGAATGGCGATCATTAAAAAGTCAGGAAACAACAGATGCTGGAGAGGATGTGGAGAAATAGGAATGCTTTTACAGTGTTGGTGGGAGGGTAAATTAGTTCAACCATTGTGGAAGACAGTGTGGTGATTCCTTAAGGATCTAGGACTAGAAATACCATTTGACCCAGCCATCCCATTACTGAGTATATACTCAAAGGATTATAAATCATTCTACTATAAAGACATGTACATGTATGTTTATTGCAGCACTATTCACAATAACAAAGACTTGGAACCAGCCCAAATGCCCATCAGTGATAGACTGGATAAAAAAAAATGTGGCACATATACAACATGGAATACTATGCAGCCATTTAAAAAAAGGGGATGAGTTCATGTCCTTTACAGGGACATGGATGAAGCTGGAAACCATCATTCTCAGCAAACTAACACAAGAACAGAAAATCAAACACCACATGTTCTCAGTCATAAGTGAGAATTGAACAATGAGAACACATGGACATAGGGTGGGGAACATCACACACTAGGGCCTGTCTGGGGGGTGGTGGGGGTAGGGGAGGGATAACAGGAGAAATATCTAATGTAGATGACAGGTTGATGGGTGCAGCAAACCACCATGGCATGTGTATGCCTGTGTAACAAACCTGCATGTTCTGCACATGTATCCTAGAATTTAAAGTATAATAAAAAAATGTTTAAAAAGAAATTGCCAAGCTTTTTCTAAAGTGGTTGGTCTGTTTTACATTCCCACCAGCAATATGTGCCAGTTTCAGTTGCTGCGCATCCTCACCACATTTTACGTGGGCATTCTTTTTAATTTTGGACATTAAAATAGGTGTGTAGTATCTCATTGTAGTTTTTATTTCCTTTTTCTTAAAAATTGATACTGAGCATCTTTTCGTGTGTAGTTAACATTTGTACAATTCCACACTTTAAAATATTAGGTTCTTTTCTTACTCAGTTTCATGAGTTCTTTATATATTCAGCATATAAGTCCTTCATCAGATACATGATTTACAAATATTTTCTATGTGATTTGCCTTTTTATTTTCATTATGGCGTATTTTTGGTGAGCATATGTTTTTAATTTTGTTGAAGTTTGATCTATCAGTTTTTCCTTTATTGATAGTGATTTTTTGTTCAGGAAATCTTTTCTGTTCCAAGGTTACAAAGATAGTCTCCTGTGTTTTCTTGCTGATGCTTTATAATTTTAGTTTTTATGCACAGAACTGTGATTGATCTGAAATTATTTTGAGTACATGGTGTTAAGGATAAAAGAGCATTTTCCTCCAACATAGGTTGGTTTGGTGTCTTAGTCTGTTTTCTGTTGCTATAACAGAATACCACACAGATTGCGTAACATATAAAGAAACAATGTTTAGTTAGCTCACAGTTTTGGAGGCTGGGAAGTCTAAGAGTGTGGTGCCCGCATCTGGTGAGGGCCTTCTCAGTGCGCTGTAACGTGGCGGAGGGCATCGCGTGACTAGAGGGCCTTCTCAGTGTGCTGTAATGTAGCGGAGGGCATCGTGTGACTAGAGGGCCTTCTCAGTGTGCTGTAACGTGGCGGAGGGCATCACGTGACTAGAGGGCCTTCTCAGTGTGCTGTAAGGTGGCGGAGGGCATCGTGTGACTGGAGGGCCTGCTCAGTGTGCTGTAATGTGGCGGAAGGCATCACGTGACTAGAGGGCAAGAGCAAAAGAGCCAGAGCGACCTTGCTTTTATAGCAAAATCATTCCCACAGTAGCAACATTAATAGATTAAAAGGTAGTTAATAATAATGAATAGACTATTCATGAAGGCAGAGTTGACATTAATCCATTCCTCAGGGCACAGGGATTAAGTTCCCAACACATTAATTTTGCAGGAATGCTTTCAAACCATAGCATCTGGTTGTTCCAGTACCATTTTTAGAAAAGATGTATATTTTCCACGGAATCCACTGATCCCTTTGTTGAAAACCAAATGACTGTATACATGTGTGTCTGTTTCTAGACTTTGTCGGTTCCATTGATCCATCTTTATACTAGTACCACACTGTCTTGATGACTGCTGCTTTTTTGTGTATGTGACATAATAGACATTGTGGGTGGCGTAATAGACATAATATAAAAATGACCACTTTAACCTTTTTTTGTTTTGTTTTGGACGGGAGTCTCACTCTGCCGCCCAGGCTGGAGTGCAGTGGCACGATCTCGGCTCACTGCAACCTCTGCCTCCCAGATTGAAGCAATTCTCCTGCCTCAGCCTCCTGAGTAGCTGGGACTACAGGCGCTCGCCACCACGCCCAGCTAATTTTTGTATTTTTTTTTTTTTAGTAGAGATGAGATTTCACCATGTTGGTCAGGCTGGTCTCAAACTCCTGAACTCAGGTCATCCGCCCACCTCAGCCTCCCAAAGTGATGGGATTACAGGCGCGAGCCACCACACCTGGCCCTGTTTAACCATTTTTAAGTGTACAGTTTAGTGACATTGCATACATTCACATTGTTGTGCAACCATCACCATCATCCAGCTCCAGAAATTTATTTTCCCAAACTGAAACCTAAACAATAATTCCTCATTCCTCCCTCCCCTTATCCCCTGACAGCCACCATTCTACTTTCTATCTCTATGAATTTGATGACTCCAGATACCTCCTAAGTGGAATCATACAGTTTTTGTCTTTTTTAACTGACTTATTTCATTAGTCTTGAAGGTTCACCCATTGTTGTAGCATGTGTCAGAATTTTCTTCCTTTTTAAGGCTGGATCATATTCCTTTGTATGTATAAATCACATTTTGTTTATCTGTTCACATGTCAATGGGCATTTGGGCTGCTCCTACCCCTTAACGGTTGTGAATAATACTGCTGTGAATGTGGGTGAGCCCCTGTTTTCTGTTCTTTTGGGTGTATACACAGAAGTGGGATTGCTGGTCTTATGGTAATTCTATGTTTAATTTTTTTTCAGAACCACAATACTGTTTTCCATAGTGGCTACACCATTTTAACATTCACACTAATAGTGCACAAAGGTTCCAGTTTCACCACATCCTTGCCAAAGATCCGTATTTTCTTTTTAAAAATTTAAATAGCAGTCATCCAAACAGGTAGGAAGTGGTATGAGTGTGGTTTTGATTTGCATTTCCCTAATGGTCAGTGATGTTGAGCATCTTTTTAAATGCCTACTGGCCATTTGTGTATTTTCTTTAGAGAAATGTTTGAGTCCTTTAGCCACCTTTTAGTTTGATTGTTTTTCTGTTACTGAGTTGCAGGAGTTCTTGATATATTCTAAATATTAATCTCATCAGATATTTGATTTATAAATATTTTCTCCCATTGCATGGGGAATATATGTAATTTTCATAATAAAAAGTTAAATGAAATTTTTCTTTACAGAAAATAGAAGAGCTCGACCAATACCAACTCATTTACCACTCAGACTCAACAGTTACTACCATTTTGCTGTGTTTGCTTTATCCATACAGCCCCCCTCACACACACAAATTATTTTGCCAAGACATTTCAAAGAAAATTAGGGACACCCTTACACTTTACCTAGTACACACCTTCAAAAAATTAGGACAGTTTTCTACATCTGCCACATTTTCTGCATAAACAGTCTCCAGAACATTTACAAAATAATATATATTACCGGGGAAAATAATGCTGTTTTGTTCTCTTTTTGATGTAGCAGATAACCTTTTGGGATAAGTTCACTGATGGTATTCCTTATAGTGTTGGCATTTTCTCATACATCAGTAAGAACTTCTTTTTCTTCATCACCTGAAATACAGCTATTGCCTCCAACTTCCTACTTTTTCTTGTCTTCCTTATCTTTAAAACCTAAAGTAGACCGAACTTCTTCCCATGACTTCCTTATAAGGCAGAGCGTTATCTGGCCTCTGCTTGGCCCTGCAGCCTCATTTTCTCCTCCTCTCCCAGCTCCAGCAGAGAGACCTGCCACCTGTTTCTTGAGCGTACCAACCTCTGCTCTCTGTGAAGGCCTTCACGTGTGCTGTTTTCTGTACCACTGCCCATCCAGCTGCCACACTGCCTTTTTTAATCCTTCAGGTTTTTATGTAAATATTATCTCTTCAGACAGGCCTTCCCTCATGATGTGTTTAAGTATGGCAACTATGTATTCCTCTTCACAGCACCTTTTCAATATTTTGATAATCCTATTTCGGTATATAAATATGTATTTTTTAATGACTGTCTCCCTCACATACACCACCCGCTGTACCTGGAGTTCCTTGACAGTGGGAATCGTTACCACCAGCACCTGGCACGCAGTTAGTGAGCAGGGAGCAGTCCGAGGCACCGCAGCCTCACAAAGTGATTATCACAGGGACTGTTTTCAGGATAGAAATTCATCGCATTCCTTTCTGTTACTTCATGTGTGTTTACAATTTGATCCAGTCATTGTATGTGATTTGGGACCAGGTTTAACCTTAAAATCCAAGTGGGTATAAAATGAATGTTGGAACTAAAATAGAATATTTTGGATATTCCCTATGTCTGTAGTATAAATATTTGGCTTCAGTTTTTTAATCATTATGTTATTCCTTTTGCAGACCGAGACAACACTTGGACTCAGTTCATATCAGCAGAAAAGGTAAGTATATTTGGTAAGATCACTGACATACTTTCAGTTCCTTCTGGGGGATTCCTGTGGTTCTCCCCTCCACTTTCCCCTTGCTCTTTTTGGTGAAGAAGGAATAGCAAATTGTAAATCACATTATATGATTATTTCTAAGTATTTTAGGGTGTGGGAAACCAGGTTTAAGTTTGAATGTGCGCTTCATGCAGTTGTGTAGTGTGCTTCCCCTGTCGTGTACGGAGGGCTGTTACTCAGAGCTGAAACTCCCCTTGCTTTTTGAGAGATTCAGCTGTGTAACTCCTTAATGGCTTCTCTTGTGGCTATCCCTGCTTTTGATGTACTGACCATTGCTGCCCTCCGTTACCAGGGGTCTGCCTGCAGGTCCCCAGAGGAGGATCTCAGACCTGCTTAAACCCAGTCTTGTGACTCGGAGAGACCACTTTTAAATACAGCTTCCCCATAGTAACAGGGGGATGGTTTTACCTCAGGTGTTAAGGAAAATAGGTACATGCATGTGAATTTGGAGACACTTTTCCTGCCTCCCCACGCCCAAATTATTTGGTCTTTTGGTACCTTCTCACATCTGTAAAGAGACATACTGTGCTGATTCTCTTTCCATATCCGGTGAAAGTCTGTTCTGGTACCTAAAGGTGAGTGAGAGCTTTCTTTGATTTGGATAAAACAGTCCCTCCAGCAGCTATTTTGTGTTCACTCCCAGCTCTTAATGATTGCTCCCCGGGGGACCATAGATGTAAAGGAAGTTAGCTTACAAGGTTCAGTGTGATGGTGTAGTTGCTCTTCCTGTTTGCCAGAAACATCTGGTCAGGCACCAGTACCTGTTCTAGTGAGCGTCCTTTAGTAACAATTGAAAGGCTGGCAGTGGTGTCAACAGGGCTTTCAGGTAAGGAGCCCATATCGTGGATTTAAGAACCCAGTTATTTTACAGTGTGTGTTTTTAGAAGTATGTTTTATTCTGTCCGTATATTTATTCCTTAAAAGACAGCAAAGCAGATTTATTTTTAAAAATTATTAATATCCACTGAAATCAGACTCTTAGCCACCAAAGTGGCTATGGCAACAGAAGATGCCTCCACTCTTGCTGTCATCACTGCAGTTTCCATTCTGAGGTAGCAGGAACAGGGAAGCATTTGTTCCTCCTAGGCCTTCGTGTTAAAGTACATCTATGAATGTCTCCAGACTAGCAAAATGCAGACTGCATCAACAAAGAATTTTGTTTTGAGAGAGAAATATAAACTATTCAGACTATTAGTAGGACAGTTAAAACTTCTTACCTCATAAATAATGAAAATTCTTCAGTATTCACTATTTTTTCTCTTTTCACTCTTTCATCTCCGCAGTAACATGGCCCTTCTTCCCCATTGTTCTGTCGTTCTCCCTAATGTTATATGTCCTATGGGGACCTGCCCTATCTGTGATTCCTGCCCAAATACTTAACACTGGCCTGGGTTGTGTCCAAACGACTGCGTGTCTAGTCTGATTCCTCCTTGGCTGGACCATCTAAGAACCCTAGAACTGTCCAACCACATCTAGAGCCAAAAGAATGGTGAGAAAAACATATATGTTATCTTGTGCCTCTTCCTGCTTTCTTCCAGCAATTAGGAAATTAGCTGTGGAATTAGACTGCACTACATTTATGAAGATGAGGATGTTCATTCGTGATCAAAATCTGGGCTTTAAGTATTTTCCTAGTGTAGTGAAGAATTGACATCAGGACATAATTATGTTCTCATCTCGTTCTACTTGTCTACTCTGTCTAAAGCTTAGTGGTATAAAATAACCATTTTATGATGCTCTCAAACTGTCAGAAATTCAGGCAGGGGACAGCAAAGACAGCTTGTCTCTTCTGCACGATCTGGGGCCTCAGCTGGGGAGATTTCAGAGCTGGGAATGACTTGATGGCTGAGAGCTGGAGGCATGTTCATTACATGTTGATGCTAGTTTGCTAGCTGGGACCTCAGCTGAGCTCTCACCTAGAATGCCTGTATCTCGGCCTCTTTGTGTGGCCTTCACGTGGGCTAGTTTGGGCTTCCTCCCAGTGTGATGGCTGGACTCCCAGAGTGAATGTCCCAGAGGAAGCTAGTGAAAGCTGGATCACCTTAGTCTGCCCTTGGAAGCCACAATATCACTTCCGCTGCTGTATGCTATTCGTCAGCAAGTCACTTAGGTTGTCCTAGATTCAAGATAAGGGAGGGGAGAAAGAGCTCCCCACCTACTGAAGGCAGTAATACTAGATTTGTAGACACAATTTACAACTTTCACATTTTACATTTTGTGTGTGTGTGACCAGGATCATGAATTAGGTAAACATTTAATTGAAATTAGTATGCAGATTGGGTATGGGATTGGGTTAAGCACTAAAACATATGTCTTAGTGAGCCCGGGATTCAATAACAAAATACCATAGACTGAGTGACTTAAACAACAGACGTTTATTTCTCATGGTTCCAGAGGCTCAGAAGTCTAGGATCAAGGTCTTGCAGACTTGGGCCTGGCAAACCGTTTTGATGATAATGAAAAACTGATAACCATATGGACCACTAACATATACCTTAGGTGTCTTAATACCCCACAGCTAAACCCCGAGAGGCTTACAGCATCTGTTTATAAGTCCCTCTTCAAAAGCACTGTTTTCTTTGAGATTGCATTTTGTCATTTCATCAACACGTATGCTTTATAACCTCATCAGAAGTGGTGTCTCCGATATCCTCCAGAGCTATTTGGATGTGTTTAACATCCAGAGGACATTGGCAGATCTCATTTTCTACAGGCTTTGTGCTACAGAGGCTTATCTTGAGGAGGGCCGGCGGCAGCCAGGTAATGCCTGTTCCCCTACAGAGAATTTAATACATCAGTTTTATGTGTTCAGCGATTTAAAGGAAGACATGAACATAATGAGGGAAAATGGACAATATAAAAAAGAAAAAAAATGAAGCCTCTAGAGTTGAAAAATACTGTTTCTGAAATGAGTATTTCACTGGATAGGATTGAGAACAACCTTGACATTGCAGAAGAAAAGCTTAGTGAGTTTGAAGACAGTGACAGCAGTAATTTAAACTGAAGCACAGGGAGAAAAATAACTAAAAAACAAATAAATCCTTGGTGACCTCTGATACAGTAGTAGCAAGCAGTCTAACACATGTGTGAGTGAGTTCCCAGGAATTGGGAGAGGGAGTAGCTGTCGAAGAACTTTAATAAACCTGAAGCAAAAGTAACACAAAGTCACACCAAGCCAGATAATATTCAAGTTGTTGAAAATCAGTCACAAATAGAGAAACAGCCAGGGAAGAAAACTAAATATAGTAGTTCAAAAGATAAGAATGACTGCTGGTGGTTCATCAAGGACAAATGCAACCCCCAAACCAAGGAAATAACATTTTTAAAGTACCAAAAGGAAAAATTGCTAATCGAAAACACTGCATCCAGCAGGAATATCCTTCAAAAAAATGAAGACATTTTCAGATAAAACTGGAAAATTTACAGTAGACTGGCACTTTTGAGAAATGTTAAAGGCTAAAGATAGTTAACCATTTCAGGTGAAAACACAGATCCTATGAAGAACAAAGACCATCAATAAAGGCAAAAAGATGTGGAAAAATATAAAAAAATGTTTTCTGGTTAAGAAAATGTTAATTTCTAACATTTTAAAAACAATGATTTAAAAACAAAAATAATTGTTTATAGCATGTATACATTACGTGTGTGATAATAGCACAAAGAAGGGTTGCACAAAAGAATTGAGTTATAAGGTTCTTACATGATATGTAAAGTAGTATAATATTATTTGAAGTAAAACTGTGATGATATGAAATAAGCTCCACAGGAAACATTAAAATCATTTTTAAAAAGTAACAAGAGCTATAGCCAATAAACTAGTCATGAAGATGAAATACTAAATGAATACTTAGTTGATCTAAAAGAAGGCATAAACAGAACAAGAAGGCATAAACAGAACAAGATAAAAAGCAGATGGGAAAAATAGAAAAAATGGCAATATGGTAGACTTTAAACTCAAACATATCAGAAACTATAGTAAACGAATAATTTCAACACCAGTTGTCAGATTATATTTAAAAGGCAAGACCCAAGCATATTTTGTCTACAAGAACTTTATTTTAACTTTGTATTTAATATTTTACCTTTTGTTTTGAAATAATTTTAGAGAAAAGATGGAAAAATAGTACAAATAATTCTTTTATCTTCTTGACCCAAATTCCTCATTTGTTAATGTTTTTTCATATTTGTTTTATCATTCCTAATCTTGCTTTTTAAACTCTCTCCTTTTCCTTCCCTCCCCATAGCTACCTTTTTATACCTACATGTGCATATATTTGTAATTTTTCTGAAGCATTTGAAAATCATTTGTAGACATGATGCTATTTTACCCCTAAATATTTCAGTGTATATTTCTTATGAACATTGTTTTAGAGATCATCATACACTCATGAAATTCAGGAAATTAAGACTGTCTCATACTGCTGTTTAATCTAGAGTCCTCATTGGGATTTTGTAAATTGTCCTATTAACGTCTTTTATTTTTAAAAAATTTTGGGTCCAGGGTTCAGACCCTCATATTTAATTTTCACTTCTCTTTAGTCTCTAATGTCGAACAATTGATTTGTCTTTCTTACCGTCTTAGAACTTTGACATTTTTGAAGAGTAGATGCCATTTATTTTATAGAATAACCCAGATGGACCCGGGCACGGTGGCTCATGGCCTGTAATCCTAGCACTTTGGGAAGCTGAGGCGGTGGATTGCCTGAGTTCAGGAGTTCGAGACCAGCCTGGGCAATACAGTGAAACCCCACCTCTACTAAAATACAAAACATTAGCAGGGCATGGCGGTGTGCGCCTGTAATCCCAGCTACTCAGGAGGCTGTGACAGGAGAATTGCTTGAACCCGGGAGGCGGAGGTTGCAGTGAGCCAAGATTGCACCATTGCACTCCGGCCTGGGCAAGACAGAGCAAGACTCCTGTCTCTAAATAAATAAATAAATAAATAAATAAAATAAACCCAGCTAGAGTTTTCTGATATTTATTCATTATTTGATTCAGAATTTGCGTTTTTGGCGGAATATTACTGAAGTTTGTGTCTCTCCCAGTGCATCCTATCAGGAAGCTCTTGATGTCTCGTTCCATTTTTCTCTTATAATTCGTAAGTGTCTTGCAGAGTACGTTGAGACTATGCAAATGTATTTTACATGAAATATGTTTTACATGAAATTCTGAATAGTTTTAGAATCTATTGATGATTCTTGCCTGGAGCAGTTATTGCGCTGGCTGGGTTTTTTAAAAATTCCATCACACTTTCTATGTTTCTTAGTTGACATTCTGACTGAAATTAAGATTGAGGTCATGGTTCATTTTTATCCAGGTATTTCACCATCGTTTGCACTGTCGTAAAAAAAAAAAATCACATGTGTGTAGTTAGGTCTATTCTGTGTCATTTACATGTCCCCAACAATCATTGAGCACTTCCTACTTTCTGGTACGTTAGGAGGTTCCAGGCTTGTTCTGTAATTTTCCTGCCACAGCCCTGGAACAACCTATTTCTCAAAAGACCCCTGCTTCATTTTAGTGGAAGATAATATTGAAAAATTAATCTTTATGTGCCATGCGTACTCATTACTACTGTGATGTATTAGGGTTCTCTTAGAGGGACAGAACTATTAGGATAAATATATAAAGGGGAGTTTATTAAGTGTTAATTTACACGATTACAAGGTCCCACAATAGACTGTCTGCAAGCTGAGGAGCAAGGAGAACCAGTCTGAGTCCCAAAACTGAAGAACTTGGAGTCCAGTGTTCGAGGGCGAGAACCATCCAGCGCAGGAGAACTCAGACGCAGGCTTGGAAGCTAGGCCCGTCTCTCTTTTCATGTTTTCCTGCCTGCTTTATATTTGCTGGAAGCCGATTAGATTGTGCCCACCAGATTAAGGGTGGGATCTGCCTTCCCCAGCCCACTGACTCAGATGTTAATCTCTTTTTGGCAACACCCACACAAACACACCCAGGATTAATACTTTGTATCATATCCTTCAATCTAATGAAGTTGACACTCAGTATTAACCATCACAAGTGGTGTCATTACTAGTGAGGTGTCATTGTCTCTAGACTCTCTTAGTAAAAGGAAGAAAATGTTTGTGTTTATGTGTATAAATATGTACAGTTTACACTAACATACTCCTGTTCTTGTATCTGTGTATATTAAAAACCAGGAGTTACTGATGCCTCCAGTTTTGATACAAAACCAGTGTTCTGTCTATTCTATTTCTGTCCATTCTCCAACAATTAGAAATCTGGCTCTAGTTATCTATCTACAGTAAGTGTATTGATTTGTTCAATCCTAGAATACAGATAAATTAACTTCAAAATTGACTGATACGGCCATAAAAAAAATGAGTACGGTGTCTGTTTAGAGTTCTTGTTTTTTCTTTAATCCGAGTGTATATTGTCAAAATACTATATTCTAAATTTACATGGGTTATAGTGTTCTTCATCTTTCTCTTCATCCTTCTCCCACCCCCACACCCATCTGCATTGTACATTTGAAATGAAGTTTGGTTGATTTGTTTCTATCTGTATTCCATGTAGGATTTTTACTCTACTTTTTGAATTTTTTAATTGCATAATTGCACATATTGATGGGGTGGGGTACATGTGATAGTTTGATACATGCATAGACTGTGTAATGATCAAATCAGGGTGTTTATCCATCACCTCGAACATTCATCATTTCTTTGTATTAGGAACATTTCTAGTCTTCTCTTCTCGTGACTTTGAAATATACAATATATGGTTGCTAACTATAGTCACTCTGCCCTGCTGTTAAAAACTAGGGCTTATTCCTTCTGTCTGTCAATAACTGCGCTTGAGCCCATTAGCCTACCTCTCTTCTTCCTCCCTCTCACACCAAAAAACAAATGCTTCCCAGCCTCTGGTGACTGTCATTCTACTCTTTACCTTCACAAGATAAACGTTTTTAGCTCCCTTCTGTAAGTGAGAACATGCAATATTTGCTTTTCAGTGCCTTGCTTATTTCACTTAACCTCCAGTTCCATCTGTGTTGCTGAAAATAACAGGATTTTATTCTTTTTTATGGCTGAATAATATTTCATCATGTTTAATATGTACCAGTTTTCTTTGTTCTTCCATCGATGGACACTTACGTTGATTTCATATCTGTGCTACTGTGAGTAGTGCTACCATGAACATGGGGGTGCAGGTGTATGAAATACTGATTTCCTTTGGATAAATAGCCAGTCGTGGAATTGCTGGGTCGACTCTCCTCTCTCACCATAAACAAAAATCAACTCAAAATGGATGAAAGACATATCTAAGACGCGAAACTATAAAACTACTTGAAGAAAACATAGAGGAAATGTTCCGAGACATTGATGTAAGCTAAGATTTTTATGGCTAAGATCTCAAAAGCATAAGCAACAAAAATAAAATATCCCCATTTAAAAAATTTACTTTTGTGCCATAATTTTTTTACCCACTGTCCTATATATGAACATTTCATTTGTGTCCCATATTTTGCAATTGCAGACAGTGCTTCAAAGAATAATCGCTTGCGTATGTATTTTCGTATTTTTGAAGGTTACACTCAGGGTAAATTCCTACAACTTGAATTGCTCAATCAAAAGATAAGTGTAGGTGTAATTTGTATTGTTGAAAGTATATGTTTAGACATGACTAACGGTTATATGAAAAAATGCTCAGCATCGCCAGTCATCAGGAATGCAGATCAAGACAAAGACGCGTTATCATCTCATACCCGTTAGAAAGGCTGTCATCAAAAAGACAGAAGACAACACATATTGACCAAGAGTGTGTGGAAAAGAGAACCCTGGTTCACTGTTGGTTTGAGTGTAAATTATGTAGCTATTATGGAAAACAGTGTGGCAGTTGCTAAAAAAAAAATTAAAAATAGAACAGCCATGTGATCCAGCAGATTCATAACTAGGTATATATACAAGAGAAATGAAATAATTATGTCAAAGCGACATCTGCATTCTCATGTTCATTGAAGCATTATTCACAGTAGCCAAGACAGGGAGGAATCAACCTAAGGGTTCATCAGTGGACACATGGATAATGAAAACGTGGGGATGTATGTGTGTGTGTCTATGTGGATTCTTAATGGTATTCCACACATATTTAGTGGAATACCATTAAGCCTTAAACATAAGGAAATCCTGTCATTTATGACAACATGGATGGACTTGGGGGACATTATGTTAAATGTGATATAAGCCAAGTACAGAAAGATGAATAATGCATGATCTCACTTAAATGGAGAATATAGAAGCAGAGAGTAGAATGGTGGTTACCAGAGCTTGAGGGTGGGGACCAGGGAGATTTGAGAGATGTTAGTCAAAAGACACAAAATTTCAGTTAGAAGGTGTAAGTTCAGCTTAGCAGTTTTTCGACTTTGTGATGGTGCCAAAGCACAATATATGTTCAGTAGAAACAGTATTTCAGATTTTGAATTTTGATCTTTCCTGGGCTAGCTGTGCAATACTCTCTTGGAGCTTTCAGTCAGCCACACAATCCAGAGAGTAAACGACTGATACTCTACCCTGTACCATGTTACCAGATGACTTTGCCCAACTGTAGGCTAATGTAAGTGTTCTGAGCATGTTTAAGGGGAGACTAGGCTACCTGAAAAGTAAGTTGGTATATTAAATACATTTTTGACTTATGATTATTTTCAACTTATGATGGATTTATCGGGACGTCACCTCATAAGTCAAGAAGCATCTGTATTGTATACTTGAAAATTGCTGAGAGAGTAGATTTTGTGTTCTTACCATAAAAAGTGATAACTATGTGAGGTGATGCATGTATTAGCTCAATGTAGCCATTCTACAATGTAGACATATTTTAAAATATGTTGTACATCGTAAATATATACAGTTTTCACTTGTCAAGTAGGGAAAGGGATAAAAAGTTTATGTTTAGGATAAATTCCTGGAAGTGGGATTGGTGAGTCAAAAGTAAATGCTGACATAGTTTCATTAAGTATTGTCAGATTCTCCTTCAAGGTCTGTACCACCTTGCATTCCCTCATCGGTGAAAAAGAGTACCTGTTTCCCACATCCTTTCCAACAGAAAGTGTTGTATTTTTAATTGTTGCTGATCTGATAGGTCAGAAATTTTATCACAGTGTAGTTTTAGCTGGTCTTTAATTATGAGTAACGTTAACCATCTCCTGGTATTTAAGAGCCATGCTTATATTTGTCTTTTGATGTTGTCTGTTCATGTCTGTTCTACCCATTTTTCTCTAGTGCTTTTAATTTTTTCTGATTGTTTTTAAGAGTTCTTTATATATTGGAGATATTAGTCTTATTTGCAAGTATCTTCTCCCTGTTCATCAGTAGTCTTGATTTTGAAGAAATGCACTTCCTCATAAGTATGCAATTAGGTTAAATGTAAAAAGACATAGGAAAACAAGCAAACATTAATCTTTAAAATGCTAGAGTGGTTATGTTACTTTCAGACAAAGTAGACTTTAGGACAGGGAATATTATCAGAGATAAAGAAGGACACTTTACAATTATGAAAGAGACAGTCCCCCAGGTAGATACAACAATCCCAAATTCTAATATTGGAGCATTAAAGTACATGAAGAAAAAAAAATGAGTAAAACTAAGGGAACAAACCCACAGTGATTACTGAAGATTTCAACATTCATCTGTTCATAACTGATAAAATAGATGGAAAATCAGTAAGGGTGTAGATTTGAAGAATACTATTAAGTAACTTGACCTAATAGGTATTTATTAAATACTACATCCACCAAGATCAGATTATATAAATTATACTGTCTGATTATAGCAAAATTAAATTAGAAATCGGTAACAGTGCAAATCTAGATATTTTATAATTGGGAATTAAACCAGAGCTTTTCAATACTCATGGGTTAAGAAAGAAATCATAAGGGATATTAGAAAATGCTTTGAAAACAAAAATATAACATATATTAGTCTGCTTGCGCTAGACTGCCATAACAAAATACCATAAACTGGGTGACTTAAAACAATAGACATTTATTTTCTCACAGTCTGGAATCTGGAAGTCTGAAATCAGGGTGCCAGCGTAGTCAGTTTACACTGACATCTGTTTTCCTAGCTTGTAGGTGGCAGCTGTTCCACCGTGTAACTCACATGCCCTCTTGGTGCGCGTGTGTGCATGGGGGCTTTCTGGTGTCCTTTTTCGTAAGGATACTAATCCCATTATATTAGGGCCTCCCCCCATAACCTCATTTAACCTTAATTGCCTGCTTATAGACCCTGTCTCCACATAATAGTCATAGTGGGGATTAGGGCTTCAATATAGGAATTTGGGAAGTGGGGGTGGTTGGGGGGAATTCACTTCATAGAGCAACATATCAAGTTTTCTGGAATTTAGCCAAAGCACTATTTAAATAGACATTTATAGCTTTAAAAGTTTATATCAGATAGAAGAAAAATTTTTAAATGAACAATTTACATTTCCGGTTTAAGACACAGAGCATCAACTTCAAGTAGAAGAAAATAAAGGATATACTAGAAATCAATTAAATAGAAAGTGGGAAAAAAATCAATGTAAACAAAAACTGATTATTTGAATCTAGCTAGATTGGTTCAGAAAATAAGGCAGACAAAAATCAGTAATGAAATAGGGGATATCACTACAGATCTTATAAATATTCAAAGAATGAGAGAAATTATGAATCCCTTCGTTCTCAAAAATTCAACAATTTAGATGAAGTGGTCAAATACTTGAAAGATACAAATTATTAAAACTCACCAAGAGAGAATAAGAAAATGAGTTTTTAAATATCTGTTAAAGACATAGAACTTACAATTTTAAACCTTTCCACAAAGAAAACTGCAGGTTCATGTGACTAAACTGGTAAATTCTATCAGACAACTAGTGAAAAAATACTAGTCTAAACTGGTAAATTCTATCAGACAACTAGTGAAAAAATACTAGTCTTACATAAACTCTTTTAGAAAAGAGAGGAATAGAATGTCTTTCCTTACACGTTTTATGAGGCGATTATTGCAGGCATTACAAGAAAGCTAGAAGCTACATCTCTTCAAACATATATTCAGAAATCTCTAACAGAATATTAGCAAATCAAATCCAGAAATGTATAACAAGGTAATGCATCATGACCAAAAGGGGTTTATCTTAGGAATGCAAGATTAATATTTGAAAACAATATAATTTTTCTTGTTAACAAAATTTCGGCTGGGCGCGGTGGCTCAAGCCTGTAATCCCAGCACTTTGGGAGGCCGAGACGGGCGGATCACGAGGTCAGGAGATCGAGACCATCCTGGCTAACACGGTGAAACCCCGTCTCTACTAAAAAATACAAAAAACTAGCCGGGCGAGGTGGCGGGCACCTGTAGTCCCAGCTACTTGGGAGGCTGAGGCAGGAGAATGGCGTAAACCCGGGAGGCGGAGCTTGCAGTGAGCTGAGATCTGGCCACTGCACTCCAGCCTGGGCGACAGAGCAAGACTCCGTCTCCCAAAAAAAAAAAAAAAAAAAAAATTTCAAAAACTTTTGTAATTATTTGAATAGATGTGGAAAAAGCCTGTGACAACATTCAGCATCTGTTCAGCACACGAAGAATAGAAAAGAATGTCTTTAACCTGATAAGGAGTATCTATGGAAAAGTAACAGTTAACATGATATTAATAGTGAAAGATTGAATGCTTTCTTTCTAAGATTGGGAAAGTGGCAAGGATGTCCACTTTCATCACTTACATTAAACATTGTACTGGATGTAGTAGTCATTACATTAAGACAAGAAGCAGAGATAAGAGCCATCAGATTGGAAAGGAAGAACAAAAAGGATTTTGTCTACACACCATGTGATTGTGTGGATAGAAAGTCCTAAGGAATATACCAAAAAGTAATACAGTCAATAATCAGAAGTAACTGATTTCTTCATAACAAGTACAAAAGTAAAATGTTGTAGAAAAATGTCATTTACAATATCATAAATCATTGCATACCTTGGGATAAATTTAACAAAACAATGTTGAGACCTGTACACTGAAAAATGTAATATAATAGAGTAATTAAAGAACTCCTAGATATATTGAGAAAGATCCTGCATTCATGGATTGAAAGATTGTGAAGATAATTCTCCCCAGATCGGTTTTAGATTAAGCAATTCCAATAGAAATTTCAACAGACAGTTTTTTTTTTTTCCACAAATTGATAAGCTGCTTTTCAAGATTAGATGGAAAATGTTAAGCATCTAGAATAGACCAAACAAGTTTTAAAAAGAATAAACAAATTAGAAGATTTAAATTACATGTTTTGAAGATCCAGTTTAAAACTTCTTGTCCATATGTGCCAAGGTAATTCAGTGACACAAGAATACTCTTTTTCAGTGGGGGTTACAATCCTAGTCTCTGACGACACAGACTTGAAACCAACAAAGATCAAAAGAGACAAAGAAGGGCATTACATAATGGTAAAGGGATCAATGCAACAAGAAGAGCTAACTGTCCTAAATATATATGCACCCAATACAGGAGCATCCAAATTCATAAAGCAAGTTCTTAGAGACCTACAAAGAGACTTAGACTCCCACACAATAACAGTGGGAGACTTTTGACACCCACTGCTGATATTAGATCAACGAGACAGAAAATTAACAAGGATATTCAGGACTTGAACTCAGCTCTGGACCAAGCGAACCTAATAGACATCTGCAGAAATCTCCACCCCAATCAACAGAATATACATTCTTCTCAGCACCACATCACACTTATTCTAAAATTGACCACATAATTAGAAGTAAAACACTCCTCAGCAATTGCAAAAGAACAGAAATTGTAACACACAGTTTCTCAGACCACAGTGCAATCAAATTTGAACTCAGGATTAAGAAACTCACTCAAAACCGCACAACCACATGGAAACTGAACAACCAGCTCCTGAAGGACTGCTGGGTGAATAACGAAATGAAGGCAGAAGTAAAGATGTTCATTGAAACCAATGAGAACAAAGACACAAAGTACCAGAATCTCTGGGACACATTTAAAGCAGTGTGCAGAGGGAAATTTATAGCACTGAATGCTCACAAGAGAAAGTAGGAAAGATCTAAAATCGACACCATAACATCAAAATTAAAAGAAGTAGAGAAGCAAAAGCAAACAAATTCAAAATCTAGCAGAAGACAATAAATAACCAAGATCAGAGCAGAACTGAAGGAGATAGAGACACAAAAAAATCCTTCAAAAAATAAATGAATCCAGGAGCTGGGTTTTTGAAAAGATCAACAAAATAGATCACTAGCCAGACTAATAAAGAAGAGAGAAGAATCAAATCGATGCAATAAAAAATGATATAGGGGATATCACCACTTATCCCACAGAAATACAAACTACCATCAGAGAATACTATAAACACCTCTACGCAAATAAACTAGAAAATCTAGAAGAAATTGATAAATTCCTGGACACATACACCCTCCCAAGTCTAAATCAGGAAGGAATCGAATCCCTGAATAGACCAATAGTAAGTTCTGAAATTGAGGCAGTAATTAATAGCCTGCCAACCAAAAAAAGTTCAGGACCAGACAGATTCACAGCCAAATTCTACCAGAGATACAAAGAGGAGCGGGTACCATTCCTTCTGAAACTATTCCAAACAATAGAAAAAGAGGGAATCCTCCCTAACTCATTTTATGAGGCCAGCATCATGCTGATCCAAAACCTGCAGGCACACAACAAAAAAAGAAAATTTCAGGCCAATATCCCTGATGAACATCGATGCGAAAATTCCCAATAAAATACTGGCAAACCAAATCCAGCACCACACCAAAAGGCTTATACACCACGATCAAGTTGGCTTAATCCCTGGGGTGCAAGGCTGGTTCAACATATGCAAATCAATAAACGTAATCCATCACATAAACAGAACCAGTGACAAAAACCACATGACTATCTCAATAGATGCAGAAAAGGCCTTTGACAAAATTCAACACCCCTTCATGCTAAAAACTGTCAATAAACTAGGTATTGATGGAACATATCTTAAACTAATAAGAGCTATTTATGACAGACCCACAGCCAGTATCATACTGAATGGGCAAAAACTGAAAGCATTCCCTTTGAAAACTGGCACAAGACAAGGATACCTTGTCTCACCACCCCTGTTCAACATAGTATTGGAAGTTCTGGCCAGGGAAATCAGGCAAGAGAAAGAAAGAAAGGGTATTCACATAGGAAAGGAGGAAGTCAAATTGTTTCTGTTTGCAGATGACATGATAGTATATTTAGAAAACCCCACCATCTCAGCCCAAAATCTCCTTAAGCTGATAAGCAACTTCAGCAAAGTCTCAGGATACAAAATCAGTGTGCAGAAATCAAAAGCATTCTTATACACCAGTAACAGACAGAGAGCCAAATCATGAATGGACTTCCATTCACAATTGCTTCAAAGAGAATAAAATACCTAGGAATCCAACTTATGAGGGATGTGAAGGACCTCTTCAAGGAGAACTACAAACCACTGCTTAGTGAAATAAAAGAGGACACAAACAAATGGAAGAACATTCCATTTTCATGGATAGGAAGAATCAATATTGTGAAAATGGCCATACTGCCCAAAGTAATCTATAGATTCAATGCTGTCCCCATCAAGCTACTGTTGACTTTCCTCGCACAATTGGAAAAAGCCACTTTAAACTTCATATAGAACCACAAAAGAGCCCATGTGTAGCCAAGACAACTCTAAGCAAAAAGAATAAGGCTGGAGGCATCACACTACCTGAACCTGACTTCAAACTATACTACAAGACTGCAGTAACCAAAACAGCATGGTACTGGTACCAAAACAGATACATAAACCAGTGGAACAGAAGAGAGACCTCAGAAATAACACTACACATCTACAACCATCTGATCTTTTACAAACCTGACAAAAACAAGCAATGGAGAAAGAATTCCCTATTTCATAAATGGTGTTGGGAAAACTGGCCAGCCATATGCAGAAAACTGAAACTGGACCCCTTCCTTACACCTTATACAAAAATTAAGATGGATTAAAGACTTAAAAGTAAGACCTAAAACCATAAAAATCCTAGAAGAAAACCTAGGCAATACCATTCAGGACATAGGCGTGGGCAAAGACTTCATATCTAAAACACCAAAAGCAATGGCAACGAAAGCCAAAATTGACACATGGGATCTAATTAAACTAAAGAGTTTCTGCACAGCAAAAGAAACTATCATCAGAGTGAACAGGCAACATACAGAATGGGAGAAAAGTTTTGCAATCTGTCTGACAAAGGGCTAATATCCAGAATCTACAACGAATTTAAATTTACAAGAAAAAACCAACCCCATCAAAAAGTGGGTGAAGAATATAAACAGACACTTCTTAAAAGAAGACATTTATGCAGCCAACAAACATGAAAAAAAGCTCATCCCTGGTCATTAGAGAAATGCAAATCAAAACCACAATGAGATACCATCTCATGCCAGTTCGAATGTTGATCATTAAAAAGTCAGGAAACAACAGATGCTGGAGAGGATGTGTAGAAATAGGAACACTTTTACACTTGGGGAATGTAAATTAGTTCAACCATTGTGGAAGACAGTGTGGTGATTCTCCAGGGACCTAGAACTAGAAATACCATTTGACCCAGCAATCCCATTATTGGGTGTATACCCAAAGGGCTATAAATCATTCTATAAAGACACATACACACATGTGTTTATTACAGCACTATTCACAATAGCAAAGACTTGGAGCCAACCCGAATGTCCATCAATGATAGACTGGATAAAGAAAATGTGGCACGTATACAACATGGAATACTGTGCAGCCATGAAAAAGGATGAGTTCATGTCCTTTGCAAGGACATGGATGAAGCTGGAAACCATCATTCTTAGCAAACTAACACAAGAACAGAAAACCAAACACTTCATGTTCTCACTCACAAGTGGGAGTTGAACAATGAGAACACATGGACATACAGAGGGGAACATCACATGCTGGGGCCTGTCGGGGGTTGGGCGGCTAGGGGAGGGATAGCATTAGGAGAAATACCTAATATAGATGATAGATTGATGGGTGCAGCAAACCCCCATGGCACATGTATACCTATGTAACAAAACTGCACGTTCTGCACATGTACCTCAGAACTTAAAGGATTAAAAAAAAAAAAGTCTTTTTCAACAAAGGATACTAGGCCTACTGGATATTTACAGTGAAAGAAAAAGTGAACTTTAATCTTTTAACTCACACCATCGCCATAATTAACTTAAAATGGACAATAATAAATAGGCTCATATCTAAAAGTTAAAGGTGTAAGACTTAGAATAAAACCAATCTTTTCATAGAAATATTTGCAAACTGGACAAAGTTTTAAAATACCAGAAACACATACCATGAAAGACAAAATGAGGCTGGGCGCAGTGGCTCACACCTATAATTCTAACACTTCAGGAGGCTGCCGTGGGAGAATCACGTGAGACTAGGAGTTTGAAACTAGCCTGGGGAGCGTAGACCCTGTATCTACAAAAAATAATAATAAATTAGCTAGTTGTGGTGGTATGTGCCTATAGTCCCAGCTACTTGGGAGGATGAGGCCAGAGGGTGGCTTGAGCCCAGGAGGTCAAGACTGCAGTGACCCATGATTGGACCACTAACTGCACTCCAGCATGGGCGACAGAGTGAGACCCTATCTCAAAAAAGAAAAATCATCATTTCGACCTCATCAGAATTAAAAACTTAGGCTTTTCAAAAGAAACCATTAATAAAAGGAAAAGGTAAACCAGGACCAGGGTAAAAATATTTGCAGCACATAACAGACAACTCTTACAACTGAATGAGACAGACATCCCAGTTAAAAAAACTTTCCACAGACATTTACAAAAGAAGGTACCTAATTGTACACCAAGGAAGTGGAAAGATGGTCAACATTATTCATCATTTGGGAAATGCAAATTAAAACTAAAAATGCATTTATGGGAGAATATATATCATATAGGAAAAGTCCTATTCATTTCTTTTAAATCACTGTTTATTTAGCTGGCTCTTTAATAAAAATCATATTTGACATCAATTTTAACTGCTGGTGACTTTCATAGTTTTACTAGTAAAAGCACTTCCTTGCCCACCTCTTATTTGTGACCGTAATGTTTGTGGATCAAGATGCAAAATAGTGGCTCCTAAATGTGAGGATGCTTAAAAATGCAGGTTTCTGGGGTCCATGCTGCTTACAAGGAACTAGATTCTGGAGGTGGGGCCCTAGAATCTGCATTTCCACAAGCATTGTAGGTGTTTATGATGCAGGTACATCACAAACAATTGTTTTAAAAATGCTGGGCCAAAGAGTATCTGTTGTTTAGGTAGTAGTTGGTCCTAGGAAAACATTTGAAACTCCCAGAGACCCAAGAAGCCCTATGTCTGATTTGGGAGTTTCCTGCTCAACTTTGACCTGACAATTCAACAGGCAGTACGACCATTCCCGCAAGATTTCTTGTCTCTTCAGCTGTTTCCTAGCTTGAAATCAGAAAATAGTCTCCATCTCCATATAAATAAGATTTTAGTGAAAATTTATTAAACCAATTGTATTGAGACTTCAGAACATATATAATCATTGCAGAAAGCATAAAATAATGCAATATACTATCATAATGTCTCAGATTTTGTTGCTTTGAAATTGTCAAAGGGTGAGCCCAGCACACTGGCGTGCTGCACCTGTAGTCCCAGCTACTCAGGAGACCAGCTAGGGCAACACAATGAGACCCCTGTCTCTCAAAAATAGTAATAATAATAATTTTAAAAATCAGGAAAAACTACAATGACATTAGCAAAGGCTACCGTTCTTTATATTGCAACTTCCCCCATTTGTCAACATTACATATTTGCAGACATTTGCTTTCTGTTAATAAAGCACTAGACAGTGCCATGCCCTTTCTAAATAAACATGGGTAGCAACCATTTGAATCAGCTGTGGAGACATGACAGCTGTGTTACTGCATTTTTGGTTTAGTTAACATAGGATTGTACCTGTGTCAGCTTGCATTGTACTCACTCGGGTATTAAACTGTTCCTTAGATATAGATCTGCTATTGTTTTGAAAATATGCTTTTATTTATGAGATAATCATATTTGATATACTGTTTCCTGTGTCTCATTCTGTGAGCACTTTGTAAATATCACAGTACAGTTGCTGGACATCACATCTTTGAAGCATTTTACAGGAGACAAGACATAAAAAATAAAATTAAGGATTTGAAAGGAGGAATCAAATTATTACTTGCAGATGATTTGTCTGCAGTGATCATTCGAGATAGTGCTCATTTTGGCAGCACATGTAGCAACAGTGGAAAATCAGGGGAGAATCTAAACAATTAGAATTAAACTCACCAAGGTGATTAAGATCAGTATGTGAAAATCAGTAATACCCTTGAAAATCTTCCTCTTCCCACTTCCAACCCATTCCTCCCACGTCATGACTGTGTATCCGGTGAAAATCTTAGAATGAGTTACCCTTGATCCCTCAAAATCAGTCCATCAGCACAACCAGTTTTCTCAAGCTTCCAAATATATTCAGAACCAGCCACTGCTTGCTACTCTCCCTTGCAGCCACCCTGGATTGTAGCCGCCATCACCAGTTGCCTGGAGCACTCCAGGACTTCCCTGCTTCCCACTGTTGGGCTCCTACAGGAATTTCTTTGGTTCTTCACAAAGTAGCCAGAATTAACCGTTTAATATGTGTGAGATCATGCTACTCCTTGCTGAAAAACACTGTAGTTTGTTACACTTAGAATAATCCATGCTCCTACAAGGAGACCTGGCTCTTATACCTCTGAGCTCAGCTCCTACCTCCTACTCCTCCCTCACTGCACAATGGTCACTTAAGCCTCCTTGTTCAACTCACCAAATACATTCCTAACTTTCTTCCCCTCGATCTCTGCCGTTCAGGTCTTGGCACTAGTGTCGCTCCTCAGAGAGGCATTTTCGGTTCCAGCCACAGCCCCGGGGTGTTTGATTTTTCTTTATACACACCTCTTCACCTAATATATTCAACTTCTGATCCCCCGACTAGGATGTTACTGCCATGACAGCAGCCGCTTTTCTTTGTTCCCCACTGTAGCCCCAGCCAATAGAGAGTACCTGGCACAGGGTACACATTCATACGTTTGTATTCAGTGGATGGGGTATATACTGTTTTACCCCTCCTGGCCACTTTAGACATTTCCGTTTGTAGTTTGCAGAACAGTCTCTTGGCTCTGTGAGAGAAAAACACTGTCTTAATCTCCTTTTTCTCCAACATCTAAACAGTCCATGGAATTAATATATAGGAATTGTATATTATATGTAGGAATATATATTACATTATAGGAATATATATTATATAGGAATATAATATAGGAATTAATGACATACAGTTATGCCTTATGCTTTATTTTTACTTTATTAAGATTTATGTAAATTTGAGTTTCATACTAATAAAACTGATGAGCTGAGGAGCGTCTCTTGTTTTAAAGGAGCCAAAGAGTAGTGCTGTTATATCACATCTAAGAAGGGCAGAAAGCAAGAAGGAATAGATGCCTATACTGACTGTTGCAAGGAATTGTGCCTTCGTTTCCCAGTGTCTTTAGTTTCGTTCTTTAGTAAAATGTAATCTTACATCTGGTGCTTGCTTTCTTTTTTTGTTTGTCATCTTTTCTGTTCAACATATGCAGAGGGGTTCTCAAGCTACACAAAAGAATGTTCTAAATTGGTAGGGCTAAAAACATGTTTGGATTTTATTACCTTCAGCTAAATTATTCCACTACTCAGATTATTTAATCTTTGTAGAATTGAATTAAAGCCAAATTTCCTCCATATTATGAATGTCCTTGTCTATTTCTAATTATTTCCTATATCTCCTAAATCCTAGATATTTTCTCTGATTCCTGAATCCTCAATGAAATTACTATATCATTTCAAAGCTTATGTTACTATGAATTTCAGTGATGATGGAAATAAAGTAGCCTCACAAAATGGGTTTTGCTCTGACATCATTTCCTAGAACAAAAACATCAAAATCTACTATTTTGAAACTTAGTGGCTGACTGAATTTCTGACTTTCTCAGTATATAAACACTGTAGGCATGTGAACCACCTCCCCCCTCACCAAAGGTCATTTATGTTTTATGTCAGTGTTAGCCCCTGATGATATCTGAGGTTTGCTATTCAGAAATCTGTTTCATTGAGAAGTTGGGTATCAGGTGGGTTAGTTAGAAGAGGCTACTGAAATATTGAGGCCAGGACATCAGAGATCAGTTCTAGTGTATTCCAAACTTTCAAATGAAATAGATATTTCAGTTCTTGGAAATCTCTGTCTCAGATTCATTTTTGTTTAGTCCTTTGCCACTCTAGTTAACAATACGATCGTGATTTTTGCCTTCATATATTGTCTGCTAAATGTATGTTGTTGTATCAACTCTTTATTCATCATACATGTATCAAAAAATCCAAGTGGCCTATTAAAGTGTATCGTTACCAATTATACCAACCAAATTTCAACATTCAGTCTGCCTGAGCATTTTCTATTTTCATATCCTTTGAAGAAGAAAAATACTCCCACTTTTTCATTTTCTAAAACGCAATCTTTATTGGTTTCTGCTAATTTAAAAAGTAACACATATTTCTGATTGTTAGACTCAGTTTTTCTTAAAAAATGCATTGTTATGACAAAAGTCAACTGTCTGAATAGAGTTTGGGGAAACATATATTTTGAAGAATTGCTTCTTATGTTGTTTTCTTTTTATTCACAGTATATCTCTCTACCGGGGGAACTGCAGGCCCATACGATTTGAGCCACCAATGCTGGATTTCCATGAACAGTAAGTTTAAAATGTTTGAATTTCCCATTAAACTATTATATGTATTTTACATGCATTTGTCTTGTCTTCTGCCTGTGTTATATCTATATGGGAAAGTTACATGTTCTAGTCATCAGGAAAACAAATGATACTGAATGCAGTTTGGAAATGGGAAGCAAGTATCTATTAGGAGTCTAACGTACACTATTTTAGGAGTCTAACGTACACTGTTTTAGGAGTCTAACGTACACTATTTTAGGAGTCTAACGTACACTGTTTTAGGAGTCTAATGTACACTATTTTAGGAGTCTAACATGTAGTGTCTTTAAAGCTTGAAAAATACTCTCATGTTGTAGTCTCTGGTTCAGAGAATCTTTGGAAATGGCAAAGAACTTACCATTAGCTGTTTTGATTAGCACTTCATTTTTATTTGTACTATTTAAAAATCTTCTTGTGAGGCCGGACGCGGTGGCTCAAGCCTGTAATCCCAGCACTTTGGGAGGCCGAGGCGGGTGGATCACGAGGTCAGGAGATCGAGACTATCCTGGCTAACACGGTGAAACCCCGTCTCTACTAAAAATACAAAAAACTAGCCGGGCGAGGTGGCACATGCCTGTAGTCCCAGCTACGCGGGAGGCTGAGGCGGGAGAATGGCGTGAACCCGGGAGGCGGAGCTTGCAGTGAGCCAAGATCACGCCACTGCACTCTAGCCTGGGACCACAGCGAGACTCCGTCTCAAAAAAAAAAAAAAAAAAAAATGTTCTTGTGAATAAAATATATTCTATTTGTTTAATATATGTGCTTTTAATATACAAGCTCTTATATATCACCAAATAGTATTATCAGCAACCCAAAATGGCAAGTAAAAGCAGATGCACAGACAGACATGGTTCAGTCACAGAACTGCCTTGAGGAGCTAAGCAAACCACTGCACACCCTCCCCCAAGCAGGAGAGACCCCCTAGCCTCTAAGCACCTAATATACCCAAGGGCCAGCAAAGCAGCTACGTACCTGCACTCAGCACCTAAGAAAGAGCCCCACAGTGTTCCCCCAAGATATTTCCTTGGCCTGCCCAATGGCCCTGCACCTGAAATCAGGGCCTGAAAAACAGCCCTGTGGGCAGCCACCAGCAGACACACCTGCATACCAGCTGAGCAGCTCTGTGCCTGTGTCTCAGGCCTAAGAAATAGCCCTCTGGGTCGTCCCTATCAAACATGTCCCCACGCCAGCCAAGCAGCCTTGTGCTCACATCCTGGACCTCAGAAACAGCCCCATAGGCTGCCCCTGGCAGACACGCTTCACAGCCATCTAAACTCCCATGTGTCTGCTCCCCCATCGTGAGAAATAGCCCCATGGGCCACCCCAAGCCAACAGACAGCCAAGCCATCTGAGAAGCCGTGAGACTGCATCCCAAGCCTGGAAAACAGCCCTGCGGGCCATCCCTGGCAAACACACTCCCAGTTCAGCTGAGCAGCCTCAGTGGGCTCCCAAATGTCCCTTCACAGATTCTCCAAAAAGAGTTTTTTCATCCTGCTGAGTCAAAAGAAAATTTTAACTCCGTGACATAAATCCACACATCACAAAGCAGTTTCACAGATAGCTAGGCCTGAGAAACAGCCCTTTGGGCTACTCCTGGCAGGCATACTCCCACGCCATCCAACTAAACACATGCTTATGCTCCTGCCCAGAGTGACAGCCCTGTGGTGTACAGCCAGACCCTAAGTTGGCTAGATTCCAAGCTGCCTAACCCGCTGCATGGATGCACACGTCCCTGACCTGAGAAAGCCTTGTGAGCCCACCCTCAACAAAGCTGCACCACTGCCACCACAGACTCTCTCAGCCTAGGCTGCTGAGATACTTGCAGACGTCAGGTGTGACTCACAACTGAGGAAAGTACACAGAGACTACACTACAGTGCCCACCTAGACACAGATGCACCAAAGCCAATGCACCCCACCAGTCTGACTTTCCAAGACCCATTTATACAAATAAGTCTTTCCTGTGAAATGTACTCCGTAAAATTGGAAGAAATGACTTTTCTACCAGATGCATAGAAATCAACATGGGGACACATCAAATATAGAAAAGGAAATATGACACCTCCAAAGGAAAAAAATAATTCTCAGTAACAGACCCCGGTCATAAGAAAATATGCTAAATGTCAGAGAAATAATTCAAAATAAACTTAAAGAATCTCAATGAGATACAAGAAAACACACAGTTCAGCAAAATCAAGAAAACAATTTATGATTTGAATAAGAAATTCAACAAAGAGATAGGTAACATTAAAAAAAACCAAACAGAAATCCCAGAGCTGAAGAATTCAATGAGTGAAATAAAAAATACAGTCAGGAGCTTCAACAACAGACTAAACCAAGCAAAAGAAAGAATTTCTGAACTTGAAGACAGATCTTTTGAAATAACACAGGCAGACAAAAGAAGAAAAAACGGTGAAGAAAGCCTACAGGATGTATCGTATACCATGAAGTGAGCAATGTGGTCATTCCAGAAGGAGAAGAGAAAGGAGAAAAGTGTAGAAAATACACTTAATGAAATAGTAGCTGAAAATTTCCCAAGTCTTGAAATTCGAGATGGACATCCAGGTCCAATAAACTCAGAGAATTCCAATTAGAGTCAGCCCAAACAGGTTATCTCTGAGGCACGTTATAGTCAAATTACCAGATGTTAAAGGCGAAGAATTCTAAAAGCAAGAGAAAAGTGTCAAGTCACATATAAGGGAATTCCCATTAAACTAACCGCAGATTTCTCAGCAGAAAACTTACAGGCAGGGAAAGAATGGAAATGATACATTAAAAATACTTAAAGTGGGGGTGGGGGACCTGTGAGCCAAGAACACTGTACCCTGCAGAGCTACATTTCAGAAATGAAAAAGGAGTAAAATCTTCCACAAACAAGCAGAAATGAAGGAAATTCATCACTGCTAGACTGGCCTTACAAGAAATTCTCAAGGGAGTCTTATATCTGGAAATGAAAAAATAACCACCATTATGAAAACATGTGAAGCTATAAAATTCACTGGTAGAGTCCAGACACAAAGAAAGGAAAAAGAGTCAAACTGTATCAATGTGGAAAACCACCCAAACACAGAAAAACCATAAGAAAGGAAGTACAGAACAAACGATAAAACATCCAGAGAACAATGTGACAGGAACAAGTCTTTACCTGTCAATAACCTTGAATGTAAATGGGTTCAGTTCCCCCATTTAAAAGATATGGACTGGCTGAATGGATAATACACCCAACTATACACTGCCTGTAAGAAACTCACCTCACCTGTAAAGTCATACAGACTGATAGTGAAGGGATAGAAAAAGATAATCCATTCAAATGGAAACCAAAAGCCAACAGGAGTGGCATTAGTTATATCAGGCCAAACAGGCATCAAGTGAAAAGCTGTAAAAAGCAACAAAGAAGGACATTATGAGATAAAGGATCAGTTAAGCAAGATAATATAATAGTTGGAAAAATATATGCACCCAACACTAGAGCACCCAGAAATAAAAAGCAACTATTAGATCTAAAGGGAGAGATAGACCCCAGTACAGTAATAGAATTGGGGATTTCAACAGCCCACTCTCAGCATTGGACAGGTCGTCTAGACAGAAAATCAACAAAGAAGCATTGGATTTAAAGTACACCATCAACCAAATGGACCTAACAGACACTTACAGAACATTTCACCAAACAGCTGCAGGATACAATTTCTTTCATCAACACATGAAGCATTCTTCAGGATTGATCATATGTTAGGACACAAAACAAATCTCAAAAAAATTTTTTTAATTAATTTTACCCACTATCTTATCTGACCACAGTGGAACTTAAAACTAGAAATCAGTAACAAGAGGAACATTCAAAACTACAAATACATGAAAATCAAACAACATGTTCCTGAATGACCAATGGGTGAAGGAAGACATTAAATGGTAAACTAAAATATTTCTTGAGACAAATGAAAATAGAAATACAATATACCAAAACCTATGGGGCATAGCAAAAGCAATATGAAGAGGCAAATTTATGTAACAATAAATCCTACATCAAAAAACTAGAAAGGTTTCAAATAAACAACCTAACGATGCATCTTAAAGAACTAGAAAAGAACAAACCAAAGCCTCAAAATTAGTGGAAGGAAATAAGTAAGATCAAAGTAAATGAAATTGAGACTAAAAATACCTACAAAAAGTGGGGAACATCTGTATTTATTTGTTGAGTTATAAAAATTATATTATCTCAATATACCATTTTTATAATCTGCTTTTTAAACTTAATATATTGTGCATACTTTAAAAAATTCCATTGAATTTTCTCTTATGTTATTTTATAGTATTAAAAACATCAAAATGTATGGGTATATTTGTTAAATTCACTTATTTTTAATTGTTTTAAACTTTGTATTTTGTGATCAGTGCTGAAACTGATGATTTAAACACAACCATAACTATTTGCGTTTCCTCAAGAGAGAGTCTTAATGAAAGGATATACAGAATATTAAAGTTTTAAGTTAACCTTTAGCCTCGAGAACAGTTTGGTATCATGAACAAGGAGCAACTTAAAGAAATAAAAGAATTAGTCTGTGACCAGTGAGGAAATAAATGGGATTTCTCATAGAGACTATTACTAGTCATAGAGAACGTGAAATCTCATGAGCTGAGAGAAATTGTGGAAGAAGCGTGAATGGATAGATGAACTCCAGTACAAGCAAGGGTCAGGTGACACAGTAAATGTATTCGAAGCATAGCAAAGGAGTATAGTTAATAAGACTGTTCCCCGAAGCAGCACGTTTACATGCTGCTCCAAAATAGTGGAAACAAACAAAAAAACTGCGATGGTCTGAGTGTTTGTGTCCTCCCAAAATTCGTATGTTGAAACCTAATCTCTGATGTGATGGTGTTCAGAGGCGGAGCCGTAGGAGGTGTTTAGGTCCGGAGCGCAGACCTAATCTCACAAATGGGATGAGTGGACTTGTAAGAGATGCCCCATAGAGCTACTGTCCCCCTTCTACCATGTGAGGACCCAGCTAGAAGGTGTCACCTGTGACCCAGAAAGAAGGCTCCACACCAGAACCCAACCAAGCCGACGCCACGATCTCAGATTTCCCAGCCTCTAGATTTATGGAAATAAATTTGTCATTTATTCTGCTATAGCAGCCCAAAAGGACTGAGCCACCATTCTACTATTATTTAAAACTTTTCTGTATCAAGTCAGAGAACACCTAGTGGAGTTTATGTTTCACAAGTGTAGAAGTGGATCTGTAGATGTAGGGGTTGGGGCAGGTGTGAACCAACGTGTGTAAGGGTTCAATCAGAGAGGCAGAACCAGTCAGATTTTAAATGAATGTGTATGTATATATACACGCACATGGATTTATAATAAGGAATTGGCTTATACAGTTGAGAGAGCTGGTTAAGCAAGCTCAAAGCCCACAGGGCCAGGCAGTCAGGAAGGGAAGATAGCGGACTGGAGCCCAAAGGGCACACACTGAAGCTTCTTGTCCACAGATAGGTATCCAGGGAAGATCCTGAAGAAAGGAGAGAAATTGCAGGTCTAGCTGCTGTTTGAAGCCTCTTGGCTGAGACAGGGCCTAAGCTTTCTTTGAAAGGGCTTCCCAGTGACTAAGGCAGACTCACCTAGAATAATCATTTTTATTAACTTAAAATCAACCTATTAGGGACTTCAATGATGTTTGCAAAATCTCTCCCAGCAGCACTTAGGTTAGTGTTTGAATAACTGGGAAAAGGTATATTATGCTACAAAATAGGGGCTATCTTCCTTTTCTCTTCTGGCTCCGAGGAGATAATATTACTTGTAACTCACCCAACCAAAAACATACTAGAAAGGGAATTCTGGGGACTGTAGTTCAGCCCAGCCAAGTTGATACCACAAAGCTACCCCATAGATACAAACAAAGAGTTTCCTAAATTTAGAACTTCTGACTCTAGAAAATGAAGAGAGATGTGGTTGAAAGAATTTGCTTAGCAATTTTAAGTTAAGGTTCTTTTTTTTTTTAATTGAGATGGAGTCTCGTTCTGTCGCCCAGGCTGGAGTGCAGTGGTGCAATCTCGGCTCACTGCAAGCTCCTCCTTCCGGGTTCACGCCATTCTCCTGCCTCAGCCTCCCGAGTAGCTGGGGCTACAGGCGCACGCCGCCGCGCCCAGCTAATTTTTTGTATTTTTCGTAGAGACGGGTTTCACCATGTTAGCCAGAACAATCTCGATCTCCTGACCTCGTGATCCACCCGCCTCGGCCTCCCAAAGTATTGGGATTACAGGCGTGAGCCACCGCGCCTGGCCAAGTTAAGGTTCTTTTTATGAAACTTGAAAGTAGTCTTGGGACAAAGAAAATGAAATTTGTACATTTTCACTGCAGAAAGTAAATTATCAATGTCTTCAGAAAGTGGCTGCTAAAGGAAATCAGATATTTTAGAATATATACTCTTTTAAAGTTATTGTATGTTTTTTCCACTCTCAGAAGCATACAACTTGTTGATTCAAGTTTTTTCCTGCATTAACTACATTTATTTTTGCCCCCACAAATCTCTGCTCTTTTTAACATGAATGTTATTAAGTGAAAAAAGATTAGAATACCATAATACAGAATGGCCCCTCTTAATACCTGTTAGTTACCTATTCAACATCTACCCCCATCCTTTTTCCCTTCCCCACCCCCGCCGCCCCCAATTATCCAGCCTTCAGGCCTGGCACCCTGTCCCTAGCTCAGGGGTAAATCTTGATTAATCAAGACAGTTGTAATAATTCCATTCTTCTTGCTTGTGGTCTGTTCAAGGGTGAATGTGACCCAGTTTTACTCTATAATATGAGGGCAGGTCAACTGAGGTGTTTCTGGGGAAGGATTTTTTTTTTTACTCTATAAAAAGTCACAGCCAGATGCCATGGCTCACGCCTGTAATCCCAACCCTATGGAAGGTCGAGGTGGGAGGATTGCTTGAGCTCAAGAGTTTGAGACCAGCCTGGGCAACATAGTGAAACCCAATCCCTACAAAAAATTTTTTAAAAGTAGCTGGGCATGGTGGTGTGCGCCTGTAGTCACAGCTACTCAGGAGGCTGCTCAGGAGGCAGAGGTTGCAGCGAGCTGAGATCACACCACTGCACTCCAGCCTGGGCAACAGAGCCAGACCCTATCTCAAAAAAAAAAAAAAAAAAGAAGTCACAAGAAAGAAATACCCATCTTTTATGCCAGATAACTGTCTGCACGCAGTGCCTAGGGTACTATGGCATTCTTCTTGCAATCAGTGAGGGGTTCTAGCCTGAGGACTGATACCATGAAGTCACCAAAGACAGGCATTTTGTCTAACAGAGTGGAAAGATGGAAAGAACCTGCATCTTTCATAATGTTGTTAAACTACTAAATTAACCCTGGAACTGCCCTACTTTAGGTCTTTTTGTTTGGTGACACTTTGATCTGTTGGAGAGTGCACCGCTGACCTCTTCCTCCCTCTCAGATCTTTCCCTGCCTGTACCCTTGTGAACCACTGTCCATGTTTTCCTCCTGTGCCTGAGGCTATTTTTTAAATTATCTTTCAAGGGTTTATGTTCCTCTGCTTATCCCCAAATTGTGGCTGTGTGCAGCTGCGTTTCTTTCCTCACCTCATTTCAGCCAACTCTGCACCTTCTTACTAGGTGGGCTCTTCCATGCCTTTGGCATATGCCTGTAATCTCCCAGTCTCTGTCATACCCCTCCCTCACCATGTGTCTCCAACACCACCCTAAACTCACCATGTCTTGCTCTTCTGTATCCCCAGTCCATGAACGGTACCATAGTCACCAAAGCCAGAATCTTCAGGCTTCCTGGATTCTTCCCTTTCCCTCCCAGCACTCCATCCCCTTCCCTGTCAAATCCATTCGAGGAAGGAAACCTGTGAATTGTTCATGTCTGTTCTTCTCTAATCCTCACTCCTCACCCCTCTCCTCTTAACTCCGGTTCACATCATTGCTCGTCTGGACTGTTACCATATGCCTGCCACTTTCTAGTTCAGGATTCGTGCTGCTCACAGGAAAATATCTTTCACGTCAAAATCTGAGCATGTCATTTTCCCCACTTCCTCTCCGCAGAAATTCCTTTAATGGTTTCCCATTTGCTTTCAGGATAAATGCTAAATTTCTTATTATAAAACTTGCCTTTTTACCTTCCTTGTATGTCCTCCACACCTATGGAGAACTACATGTCATTTCCCGAAAGCACTGATCTTCCTCAGGGCTGGGCGTGTTATTAATACCTTGAGTCTCCCCTCTGAAGATAGTTTTTTTGTGGAAGTTTTCATACATACAGGAAAGTGGAAAGAACAAATAATGTATGTACTTTTAACATAAACTCAGGTGTTGTTACCATTTTTGCATATTTACTTTATACTTTTGTTTTCGAATCATTTGAAAGCAGCAGACCTCATGACTTTCGTTCCTAATTCTTTAGCACGCACTGCCGTACAGCTGATCCTTCAACAACATGGCAGGTTAGGGGCATGGGCTCCCCACCACTGCGTAGTTGAAAATTCACATATAACTTTTGACTCTCCAAAAACTTAACTACTAACAGCCTACTTTTGACCAGAAGCCTTACTGATAATATAAGCAGTCAATTAACATATATTTTGTATGTTATAGGTATTGTATTTACTGTATTTTTACCATAAAGGAAGCTAAAGGAAAAATGTTAAGAAAACCATAAGGAAATTCCCATTCATTTAGTGGAAGTGGATCATCATAAAGGTCCTCACCTCGTCTTCACATTGAGTAGGCTGAAGAGAACGTGGTGGTCTTGCTGTCACAGGTGTCAGAAGCGGAAGAAAATCTGTGTGGACTCTCACAGTTCAAACCCATATTGTTCAGGAGTCAACTGTATAAGAACATTCTGCATAACTACAGTGCCATTATTGACATTGTAAGAAAATTAATAGTAATTATGGAGTGCTTTTAATCTCCCTCTGTTTTCGTCAAGGCTGTAGTTGTTCGCTTTTAAGTGACAGAAATCTGAAACTAATTCAGGCAAAAACGGGAATATATTGGAAGACTGAGAACCGTAATATATCTGCAGGAAAGTCAGAGATGCAGCTGGCACCTGGGAGCAACAGCATTCACTTGCTCTGACACCCCCAGGAGTCTTCTGTCTCTTATTTCTGCGTCCCTGTGTATTGGCTTCTCTCTCACTGCCAGTATCCTTTTCCTACAGCAGTGGGAAGAAGTTCGCTGACTGCTCTTCGGCCTTGCATTCTGTCTTCCCTCCACTGGGAAGCTCTGTTGTAAAGCAAGCCTTTCCCCAGTCTAACTGGCAGGGGCGGACACTGCCTTCTCTCTGCTTCCATGGTGGTGTTAGTCCTGCTGAGATGAGATGGAGCCCCGCCCAAAATTTGGTTCAGATATCAAGACTGTTGATGTCACACATGGATACACACCAGCAGGATGAAAGGTTTATTATACTCACCAAATGAAGCTTTTATTTATTTTATTTATTACACTCACCGAAGGTCATCTAGGGGATGACCATGGTAGGCAGATGTGAGAAAGGGCTGGAGAGAGCAGAGAAATACTAGCTTGGTTTTTGTTTCTTGTTTTTGTTTTGGTTTTTTTTTTTTTGCTCATTATGTTTGTTTGTTTTTAATTACTTTAAGTTCTGGAGTACATGTGCAGAATGTACAGTTTTGTTACACAGGTATACATGTGCCATGGTAGTTTGCTGCACGCATCAACCCGTCACCTATGTTAGGTATTTCTTCTAATGTTATCCCTCCCCTAGCCCCCCAGCCCCTGAACAGGCCCCGGTGTGTGATGTTCCCCTCCATATGTCCATGTGTTCTCATTGTTCAACTCCCACTTACGACTGAGAACATGCGGTGTTTGGTTTTCTGCTCTTGTGGTGGTTTGCTGAGAATGATGGTTTCCACCTTCATCCATGTCCCTGCAAAGAACATGAACTCATCTTTTTTTATGGCTGCTTAGTATTCCATGGTGTATATGTGCCACATTTTCTTTATCCAGTCTATTGATGGACATTTGAGTTGCTTCCAAGTCTTTGCTATTTTGAATAGTGCCGCAGTAAACATATGTGTGCATGTGTCTTTATAGTAGAATGATTTATAGTTCTTTGGGTATATACCCAATAATGGGATTGCTGAGTCAAATGGTATTTCTACTTCTAGATCTTCAAGGAATCGCCACACTGCCTTCTACAATGCTTGAACTAATTTACACTCCCACCAGCAGTATAAAAGCGTTCCTATTTCTCCACATCCTCTCCAGCATCAGTTGTTACCTGACTTTTTAATGATCTCCATTCTAACTGGTGTGAGATGGTATCTCATTGTGGTTTTGATTTGCATTTCTCTAATGACCAGGATGATGAGCTTTTTTCTTTATGTTTGTTGGCTGCATAAATGTCTTCTTTTGAAAAGTGTTCATATTATTTGCCCACTTTTTGATGGGATCTTTTTTTCTTGTAAATTTGTTTAAGTTCCTTGTAGATTCTGGATATTAGCCCTTTGTAAGATGGATAGACTGCAAAACTTTTCTCCCATTCTGTAGGTTGCCTGTTCACTCTGATGATAGTTTCTTTCGCTGTGCAGAAGCTCTTTAGTTTAATTAGATCCCATGTGTCAATTTTGGCTTTTGTTGCCATTGCTTTTGATGTTTTAGTCATGAAGTCTTTGCTCATGCGTATGTCCTGAATGGTATTCCCCAGGTTTTCTTCTAGGATGTTTATGGTCCTAGGTCATACTTTTAAGTCTTTGATCCATCTTGAGTTAATTTTTGTATAAGATGTAAGGAAGGGGTCCAGTTTCAGTTTTCTGCATGTGGCTAGCCAGTTTTCCCAACACCATTTATTAAATAGGGAGTCTTTTCTGCATTGCTTGTGTCAGGTTTGTCAAAGATCAGATGGTTGTAGATGTGTGGTATTATTTCTGAGGCTTCTCTTCTGTTCTGTTGGTCTGTATATCTGTTTTGGTACTAGTACCATACTGTTTTGGTTACTGTAGCCTTGTAGTATGGTTTGATGTCACGTAGTGTGATGCCTTTAGCTTTGTTCTTCTTGCCCAGGATTGTCTTGGCTATTCAGGCTCTTTTTTGGTTCCATATGAAGTTTAAAGTAGTTTTTTCCAGTTCTATGAAGAAAGTCAGTAGCTTGGGGATAGCATTGAATCTGTAAATTACTTTGGGCAGTATGGCCATTTTCATGATATTGATTCTTCCTATCCATGAGCATGGAATGTTTTTCCATTTGTTTGTGCCCTCTCTTATTTCCTTGAGCAGTGGTTTGTAGTTCTACTTGAAGAGGTCCTTCACATCCCTTGTAAGTCGGATTCCTAGGTATTTTGTTCTCTTTGTAGCAGTTGTGAATGGGAGTTACTCATGATTTGGCTGTTTGTCTGTTACTGGTGTGTAGGAATGCTTGTGAGTTTTGCACATTGATTTTGTATCCTGAGTCTTTGCTGAAGTTGGTTATCAGCAGCTTAAGGAGATTTTGGGCTGAGTCAGTGGGGTTTTCTAAATAAACCATCATGTCATCTGCAAACAGAGACAATTTGACTTCCTCCTTTCCTATGTGAATACCCTTTATTTCTTTCTCTTGCCTGATTTCCCTGGCCAGAATTTCCAATACTATGTCGAATAGGGGTGGTGAGACAAGGCATCCTTGTCTTGTTCCAGTTTTCAAAGGAAATGCTTCCAGTTTTTGCCCATTCAGTATGATATTGGCTGTGGGTCTGTCATAAATAGCGCTTATTATTTTGAAATATGTTCCATTAATACCTAGTTTATTGACAGAAGAGGTGTTGAATTTTGTCAAAGGCCTTTTCTGCATCTATTGAGATAATGCTGTGGCTTTTGTCATTGGTTCTGTTTATGTGATGGATTACCTTTATTGTTTTGCTTATGTTGAACCAGCCTTGCATCCCAGGGATTAAGCCAACTTGATCGTGGTGGGTAAGGTTTTTGATGTGCTGTTCAGGTTGCCAGTATTTTATTGAGGATTTTCGCATCGGTGTTCATCAGGGATATTGGCCTGAAATTTTCTTTTTTTGTTGTGTCTCTGCCAGGTTTTGGATCAGGATGATGATGGCCTCATAAAATGAGTTAGGGAGGATTTCCTCTTTTTCTATTATTTTGAATAGTTTCAGAAGGAATGGTACCAGCTCCTCTTTGTACCTCTGGTAGAATTTGGCTGTGAATCTGTCTGGTCGTGAACTTTTTTTGGTTGGTAGGCTAATAATTACTGCCTCAATTTCAGAACTTGTTATTGGTCTATTCAGGGGTTCGACTTTTTCCTGGTTTAGTCTTGAGAGGGTGTATGTATCCAGGAATTTATCAGTTTCTTCTAGATTTTCTAGTTTATTTGTGTAGGAGTGTTTATAGTATTCTCTGATGGTAGTTTGTATTTCTGTGGGATAAGCGGTGATATCCCCTATAACATTTTTTATTGCATCTATTTGATTCTTCTCTATTAGTCTAGCTAGCCGTCTATTTTGTTGATCTTTTCAAAAACCCAGCTCCTGGATTCATTGATTTTTTTTTGAAGGGTTTTTTGTATCTCTGTCTCCTTCAGTTCTGCTCTGATCTTGGTTATTTCTTGTCTTCTGCTAGATTTTGAATTTTTTTGCTGTTACTTCTCTAGTTCTTCTAATTTTGAAGTTATGTTGTCGATTTTAGATCTTTGCTGCTTTCTCTGATGAGCATTTAGTGGTAAAAATTTCCCTCTACATGCTGCTTTAAATGTGCCCCAGAGATTCTGGTACGTTCTGTCTTCGTTCTCATTGGTTTCCAAGAACATCTTTTTTCTGTCTTCATTTTGTTATTTACCCAGTAGTCATTCAGGAGCTGGTTGTTCAGCTTCCATGTAGTTGTGTGGTTTTGAGTGAGTTTCTTAATCCTGAGTTCTAATTTGATTGCACTGTGGTCTGAGAAACTGTTTGTTATGATTTCTGTTCTTTTGCATATGTTGAGGAATGTTTTACTTCCAATTATGTGGTCAATTTTAGAATAAGTGTGATGTGCTGAGAAGAATGTCAACTCTGTTGATTAGGGGTGGAGAGTTCTGTAGATGTCTATTAGGTCTGCGTGGTCCAGAGCTGAGTTCAAGTCCTAAATATCCTTGTTAATTTTCTGTCTCATTGATCTGTCTAATATCGACAGTGGGGTGTTAAAGTCTCCCACTACTATTGTGTGGGAGTCTAAGTCTCTTTGTAGGTCTTTAAGAACTTGCTTTATGAATCTGGGTGCTCCTGTATTGGCCACATATATAGTTAGGATAGTTAGCTCTTCTTGTTGCATTGATCTCTTTACCGTTATATAATGTCCTTCTTTGTTTTGAACTTTGTTGATTTAAAGTCTGTTTTATCAGAGATTAGGATTGCAACTCCTGCTTTTTTTCCTTTCCATTTGCTTGGTAAATATTCCTCCATCCCTTTATTTTGAGCCTATGTGTCTTTGCATGTGAGATGGGTCTCCTGAATACAGCACACTGATGGACCTTGATTCTTTATTCAGTTTGCCAGTCTGTGTCTTTAATTGGGACATTTAGCCCATTTACATTTAAGTTTAATACTGTTTTGTGTGAATTTGATCTTGTCATTATGATGCTAGCTGTTGGTTTTGCCTGTTAGTTGCAGTTTCTTCATAGTGTTGATATTCTTTACAATTTGTTATGTTTTTGCAGTGGATGGTACCTGTTGTTCCTTTCCATGTTTAGTGCTTCCTTCAGGAGCTCTTGTAAGGCAGGCGTGGTGGTGACAAAATCTCTCAGCATTTGCTTGTCTGTAAAGGATTTTCTTTCTCCTTCACTTACGAAGCTTAGTTTGGCTGGATATGAAATTCTGGTTTGAAAATTCTTTTATCTAAGAATGTTGACTATTGGGCCTCACTTTCTTCTGGCTTGTAGGGTTTCTGCCGAGAGATCCCATTAGTCTGATGGGCTTCCCTTTGTGGGTAACCTGACCTTTCTCTCTGGCTGCGCTTAACGATTTTTCCTTCGTTTCAACCTTGGTCAGTGTCACATAATGTGACAATTATGTGTCTTGGCGTTGCTTTTCTCGAGGAATGTTGTTGTGCTGTTCTCCATATTTCCTGAATTTGAATGTTGGCCTGTCTTGCTAGTTTGGGGAAGTTCTCCTGGATAGTATCCTGAAGAGTGTTTTCCAGCTTGGTTCCATTCTCCTCGTCACTTTCAGGTATACCAATCAAATGTAGATTTGGTCTTTTCACATAGTTCCATATTTCTTGGAGGCTTTGTTCATTCCTTTTTATTCTTTTTTCTCTAATCTTGTCTTCGCTCTTTATTTCATTAAGCTGATCTTCAGTCACTGATATCCTTTCTTCCACTTGACCGATTCGGCTATTGAAACTTGTGTACGCTTCATGAAGTTCTCATGCTGTATTTTTCAGCTCCATCAGGTCATTTATGTTCTTCACTACACTGGTTTTTCTAGTTAGCAATTCGTCTAACCTTTTTTCAAGGTTCTTGGCTTCCTTGCATTGGATTAGAACATATTTCTTTAGCTTGGAGGAGTTTGTTGTTATCCACCTTCTGAAGCCTACTTCTGTCAATTTGTCAAACTCATTCTCCGTCCAGTTTTATTCCTTGCTGGTGAGGAGTTGTGATCCTTTGGAGAAGAGGCCGTCTGGTTTTTGGAATTTTCAGCCTTTTTGTGCTGGTTTCTCCCCATCTTTGTGGATTTATCTACCTTTGGTGTTTGATGTTGGTGACCTTTGGTCTTTGATGTTGGTGACCTTTGGATGGCGTCTCTGAGTGGACATGCTATTCCTTGCTGTTTGTTAGTTTTCCTTCTGATAGTCAGGCTCCTCTGCTGCCAGTCTGCTGGAGTTTGCTGGAGGTCCACTCCCAACGCTGTTTGCCCTGGGTGTCACCAGCGGAGGCTGCAGAACAGCAAAGATCATTCCCCTGGAAGCTTCGTCCCAGAGGGGCACTGCCAGATGCCAGCTAGAGCTCTCTTGTATGAGGTGTCTGTTGGCACCTACTGGGAGTTTTCTCCCAGTCAGGATACACAGGAGTCGGACCCACTTGAAGAAGCAGTCTGACCTTTAGCAGAGCTCAAACGCTGTGCTAGGAGGTCCACTGCTGTCTTCAGAGCTGCCAGGCAGGGATGTTTAAGTCTGCTGAAGCTTCGCCCACAGCTGCCCCTTTCCCCAGGTTCTCTGTCCCAGGGAGTTGGGGGTTTTATTTATCAGCCCCTGATGGGGGATGCTGCGTTTTTTTCGGAGATGCCTTGCCCAGAGAAGAGAAATCTGGCAGTCTGGCCACAGCAGCCTTGCTGAGCTGCAGTGGGCTCCACCCAGTTCCAACTTCCCAGTGGCTTTGTTTACACTGTGATTGTAAAACCACCTACTCAAGCCTCAGCAATGGCAGACGCCCCTCCCCCCACCAAGCTCCATCATCCCAGGTTGACCTCAGACTGCTGCTGTGCTGGCAGCAAGAACTTCAAGCCAGTGGATCTTAGTTTGCTGGGCTCCGTGAGGGTGGGACCCGCTGAGCAAGACCACTTGGGTCCCTGGCTTCAGCAGCCCTTTCCAGGGGCGTGAACGGTTCTGTCTCGCTGGCATTCCAGGTGCCTCTGGGGTATGGAAAAAAAGAACTCCTGCAGTTAGTTTGGTGTTTGTCCAAATGACTGCACCGTTTTGTGCTTGAAACCCAAGGCCCTGGTGGGATAGGCACCAGAGGGAATCTCCTGGTTTGCAGGTTGCAAAGACTGTGGGACAAGCACAGTATCTGTGCCAGAGTTCCTTAGGTTCAATCCCTCACGGCTTCCTTTGGGTAGGGGAGAAAATTCTCTGACCCCTTGTGCTTCCCAAGTGAGGTGACATCCCACCCTGCTTCAGCTCGCCCTCCGTGGGCTGCACCCACTGTCCAGCCAGTCCCACTGAGATGAACCGGGTACCTCTGTTGGAAATGCAGAAATCACCCACTTTCTGCGTCCATCTCACTGGGAGCCGCAGACTGGAGCTGTTCCTATTTGACCATCTTGCCAGCAATCGGTTTTTATTGTGGTTGGGGAGCAAGGCTGGAGTGAGTTTGCATGATTGGAACTTCTCACTAGGTCCGAGAGAGAAGGGCTTTCTCACTGACTCGCCCAGATGTGGGGCTAAAGGTAAAGGGGCATCACTGGGGCTTGAAAACTGTCAACAGTCGAATATCAAAAATGGAGGTAGAGTCTTTCTAACTCATGGCACCTTCTAAAAAGTATCAGGCCGTTAAGTAAGGGTGCATCTAGAATTTCCCTTGCTTCTTTCTTGACCCCAGTGCTGACTCCTGTCATTATCTTGCTCCCCTCTAGAATTGGCGTCACAACAAACAGATCAAATTAGCTTTGTTTTCAGACTTTTCATTTAAATTTATTCTTTGAGCCTACCTTTTATTCTCTCTGCCCTCCCTCCCTTTCCCTCCCCATCTTTTGTTTTTCCCCTTTGTCTCCTCCTCTCGCCTTGTAACAATCCCATGGGGCAATCTAGACACCACTGGCTCCCCTCCCATTCTCCGCTACTCCCCCCCCCCCCCATTTTTATGCCAGTGCTGTTAAATGTTTTCCTGTTTCCATAGCAACTCCTGTAATTGCCTGATGGATTCTTCCTGCCTGCTCTACAGACAAAACCAGTTCACTGAGACCATGGTATTGCAATAAAGAGTTTTACTAACACGAGGCCAGCCACATAGGAGATAGAGTTATTACTCAAATCAGTCTCCCTGAAGGCTTGGAGATTAGGGTTTTTCCAGGATAGTTTTGTGGGCAGGGGGCTAGGGAATGAGGAATGTTGATTGGTTGGGGATGAAATCATAGGGGTGTGGAATATGGTCCTCCTGCTCTGAGTCAGCCTCTGGGTGGGGGCCGCAGGACCGGTTGAGCCAGCCAGTTTCTCTCAAAAGACCAACCTTAGGTTCTACAGTAGTAATGCTACCTACAGGAGTGATTGGGAAACAGAAATGTTATGATCTCCCAGACAATGTCCAGTTATCTCAGGCCCCTCTCATAACCCTCACCTCATGGCCTTTCATCAGTTTTCAGAAGCAGTTTAGTTTGGGAAAGGTTATTATCCTTGTTTTCACATTAAACTATAAACTAAATTCCTCCCAAAGTTAGCTTTGCCTGTTCCCAGAAATGACAAAGGACAGCTTGGAGGTCAGAAGCAAGATGGAGTCACCTATGTCACATTTCTCTTACTGTCCTAATTTTGCAAAGGCGGTTTCCCTCCAGACATTTATTGCAGGCTGCAAAAGATGCTTTGGGTAGAAACTTGGTTTACTAAAATCTTTGGCTTATGTAATTATTACATTCAGAAAATCTTGATTTCAGATCTAAAGTTTAAAATAGGTACTTCATGGCTGTAAAAAAAAAAATGGACATTGAATAGACTGTTGCTAAAAATGGAAGTCTTTATTGTCAAGATAAATTCAGTTTATGAAAGGCAGTTTTTCTCTGATGACTTTTTGGTATTCCAAGAAAATCAAATAGGCCCCCTAAAGGGATACTTGGTGCCTCTTAGCTTTTCAATTCCTACCTACCCAGTCTTTCCATAAAAGATTTTACATCAACTCCCTAGCTCAGCCTTCAACCTAAAATATTTTTGAAAGGAAGATAGTAATATTTTGCGGTAATTGAGTGGTACAAAGTACTGCATATTGATTTGGCCCAACTTCCTGCCCAAAGCTGTGCTTAACAGAGTGCTGTGTCACTGTCATTCATAAGGTCTGCCTCAGGGCAGTTGCTAAGCCATTTCTTCAGCTGTTTCTTGGCACTGCAGTGTCATCTTTCTGTGGTGAAGGAAACTTGCCTTTGACCACAAGATTGCAGTTTACTTTCCAAGCTAGTCTCTAATTCGTCGCTGCTGCTTTCTAATTCTTTTGAGCCTCAGACTATTCGAAAATACGGACAGTTCGTAGTTCTGCTGCAACAGCACAGAGAACAGCTGTGTGCCTGCTTCAGCTTGGCTTATAAATACTTCACACTGTCCCTTTTGGCCCTACTTCTGTCTTTGGACAGCCAAGAATAGAAACAAACAGGACCAGCGCTGGCAGGCATTTGGAAATCTTTGTTTTATTTCTAAATTTTACCTGTTCAGCACGTAGTCATATATCCTGCTTGTGATAGGCAGAATTCTAAGATAGGCCAGAATTCCAAAAATGTCTGGCCTCTAATGTACCTGTACGTACATACATTCTCCCAATTATTCAATCAAACACCAATGTAGGTGTTGCTATAGAGGATTTTGAAACTGTAACTAAGGCCCCAAATCAGTTGACCTTTAAGATAGATTTTTTTTGGGGGGGTGGGCCTGACCTAGTCCATGAACCTTTAAAATCTGGCGTTAGCAATCAGAAACAGAAATGTCGGGTGTTTGAGGTAAGGGAGATACTGGATGCAAGAGAGTTTCTTCGTGCTGCTTTTGAAAATGGTAGGGTCATGTGGCAAAAGACTGAGAGCAACCTGAATTTTATGAACCACCAGAAGGAACTTAAAAGAACTCTGAGCTTCAGATGAGGACACATCTTGCCAAGTTCCGCATTTCCTTGTGAGACCTGGAGCAGATAAACCAGGCATTCTTACAGAATTATAAGATAATGAATGGGCATTACTTTAAGCCTCAAAGTTTGTGGTAATTTATTACATAGCACAGAAAAGCAGCACATTGTGAGTTTACAAATAATCATGTACTTTCCATGGCCTAGATTCTGCTCATGTAACAGAGGATGATGAGGAGGAAGGCAAGCTGTTCCTGTGAGGTCTGTGAGCTAGTCTGTCCAAGGAGTGCCCGCTCCCTTTGCTTCCTGTGGCGTGGACTGCCCAGAGCTAGCGGCAGCCTGCTCTGTGTGAGCACGCAACGACTAAAATATCCTGCTGATGTCCTTCCTGACACCTTCCCTCTGTTCTTGTTACTCCAAACTACTTTGAACAACATAAGTAGATTACTCTCCTCCTCTGAGCAAGGGTTCATTCATTTCTATGGGATGTGGCCCATGCCTTTCCTCTTTGATCCCTGGAAGAAAGGGCAGGGCCAGCCTCAGAAGCCTTGCAGATCAAGCATTCTGATCCACTCCCTGCTTCCAGGTTCCTGCACTTCCACACTTGTCTCCTTTCCCCACAGCCCTCTCCTGCAGGAGGCCATCTCCAATCCTGTCTTCTTGAAGGATACCCCAAATTATCTGTCCATTTTATATCCTGTCTTCTTTATCTTAGCTGAGATTGACTGTACTGAAGTCACACAAGGAAAAACATTGAGAAGGAATTCACAGAGATGTGCTTGAATGGTTGCCAGTTAGCATGAAGTCTATTTGAATTATAAAAGCATTTTTTTTTAAGAAGCACACAGTTGGTGAACTTTCAGGATGCAAGGAGGATATTTTTATTTCTGTGTGCTGTTGTTCTCCATATATGTCTATATGAAGCTTGAGGAAGAAGACTTTTATCTTCTGTATTGTATCATTCAGCTTCTTCCTGCAGTGTCATGGCTGTAGTTTGAGGCCCCAGCTGGGTCTGTACCCATTTCCCTAATTGTTTCATGGTGTCATAACCCCACCTGGGATTGATGAGCCTGTTATTTAAAGAATCTGAGTCCCCACCAGAAGCAAGAGGAATTCAACAGTTTGAGTGCTGCTTGGTTTGAGGAGTTCTACTGTCTAACTCCAAATATGTTCTTCCAGACCTGTTCTGGATACCTACCTATCACTGCCTCAGGACCCAATCCCTGTTTCCACGTTGTTGTTGTTGTTCTAGACTGTTAGGCCACAGAATGATTGTGGACCTCATAATGTGCAGTCCACAGAATGTCAGCCATAGAATTATTTTTGGCCAGGATTTTGCTTCCCTGGGTAAAGCGGAGAAACTCTCTGGGATCCTACCTTTCCAGTGCAGTCTGTGGGTACGGCTTTCCTAGTTAGTAAAAAAAATAAAATAAAATAGTATGATGATAGACTTTAACTCTATCAATAATTTTATTAAATATACATAATCTGAACACACCAATTAAGAGACCAAGATTGTCAGATTGAATAAAAAAGCGAGACACAACTAGCAAAAAACCTACACATATGTATGTGTGTGTGTGTATATATATAAAGACATAGACAATATTTTATATATATATATATAGACATAGACAAGTTAAAAATGAAAGGATGGAAAAGATATTACCGTGTAAACACTAACCAAAAGAACCGTGAAAGGACTATGTTAATTTGGACGAAGTAAACTTCAGAACAAGCACATTACTGGGGATAAAGGGGGATATTACATAAATATAGAGGGGTTCATTTAGACACACAAAAATAACAACTCAAAATAAGCATGCGTCTAACAGTGGAGCTTCCGAATACTTGAAGCAAATATACCCTTAGGGCATGGGATTTTAAGAATGGCATAAGGAGCTCAATGGACCATCTCAACAAACAGCAATTTAACTGATGAGAATTATTTTTAAAAAACAGTTATTTAAAGTTCCAGGAAATTGTTCATTCAAAAAAATGTTTTAAATCTTCATAAGAACAGTGGCAGTCTCTGGCATTTGGGCTACAACCTATTCTGTTCTCCCCACCACATACCCCTCAAGCCCCAGCTCCTTGTTATAGAAGCTCCCTCTAACGCCAGTTTGTACTCTGCGACTGTAATTTCACCCTGAGAGGGGAGGGCTACTAGCATTTCTCATCATCCCCAACTTTATGTTGCAGAAGTTCTGTTTCAGGCACGTTTTAGAAAGGACTGGGTCTCTCTTCACCCACCCCTCTCTAGGACAGATGCTGTACCCCAGATGCAGCAGGCCTGAAACCTGGGGAACCCAATCCTGCTCACCTCACTAGTAGGATAAGTTCCACACTAGGAAGAGCAAGCTGAGAAGACCAGGGTCTACCACCCCTTCCCCAGTGTCCACTTGTATAGCAGGGCGTCACTAGGGGAAAAGCGGATCAGACAACGTAGACTTTAAAACAAAAAAGTTATTACAATTAAGATGGGCATTTTATGATTACAAAAGGGTCAGTCCAGGGAGATAAAACAATTATAAACATATATATATATATATATATATATAACTAATAACAGAGACCCACCCAAAATATATGAAGCAAAACTGCCAGAATTGAAGGAAGAAATACACAATGCAAGAGTAATGACAGTCTTCAGTACCCCCATTTTCAATAATGGCTAGACCATCTAGGCAGAAGATAAAGAAATAGAAGACTTGGAAACAGTATAAACCAACTTGACTTGTAGACATCTTTAGAACACCGTGCTCTGCAACAGAATACTTATTCAGCTCAGGCATTTGTAGAATGTTCTCCAAGATAGACTATATGCTAATCCATAATACAAACACTAGTAATTTTAAATGGATTTAAACAGTACCGGCTGAACATTCCTAATCTGAAAATCCAAAATGCCCCAAAACCTGAGATTTTTTGTGTGCCAACATGATGCTCAAAGGAAATGCTCATTGAAGAATTTCAGATTATCAGATTAGGGTTGCTTAACTGATAAGTATAATGCAAATACTGCAGAATCTGAAAAAAATCTGAAGTTCAAAACACTTCTGGTTTCAAGCATTTCAGGTAAGAATGATACTCATCCTGTACAAAGTATGTTCTCTGACTTTGTTTTCTACTGAAATAAATTGGAAATCAAAAACAAAAAAGTCTTGGGATAATAAACATACTCCTTAATGAACAGTGAATCGAATAAATCAAAAGGGAAATGAGAAAATACTTTGAGATGAACAAAAACAAAACATATCAGAACTTACAGGATGCAGCAAAAACATTGCTGGAAAGGAAACGTATACGTAGCAAAATATCTCAAATCAGAAACTTAACCTTCTCCCTAAAAAAAACTAGGAAAAGAGCCAACTAAAGCAAGCAGAAATAATAAAAACTAGAGGGGAAATAAATAAAATACAGAATAGAAAAACGTAACAGAAAATCAGCAAAACCGAAAGTTGGTTCTTTGAAAAGATCAAATTGTCAGACCTTTAGCTAGACTAGGGAATAAACAGAAAAGACTCAAATTACTAAAATCAGGAATGTAGGTGGTGACATTACTATCAACCTTATAGAAATAAGATTACAAGGGAATATTATGAACAACTGTATGCTAACAAATTCATTAACTTAGTTGAAATGGACACATTTCCAGAAAGACCCAAAATATATAAACTGACTCACGGAGAAATAGAAAATCTGAATAGACTTATAACAAGTGAAATGTTTGTATTAGTCATTTAAAAACTTCCCAGAAAGTAGCCAGGTGCGGTGGCTCACGCCTCTAATCCCTGCACTTTGGGAGGCCGAGGCAGGTGGATCACGAGGTCAGTAGATCGAGACCATCCTGGCTAACATGGTGAAACCCCACCTCTACTAAAGATTAAAAAAAAATTAGCCAGGCGTGGTGGTGAGCGCATGTAGTCCCAGCTAGTCTGGTGGCTGAGGCAGGAGAATGGCATAAACCCGGGAGGCGGAGCTTGCAGTGAGTGGAGATCACGCCACTGCCCTCCAGCCTGGGCGACAGAGCGAGACTCTGTCTCAAACAGAACAAAACAAAACAAAACAAAAACTTGCCAGAAAGCAAGCCCTGCCCCACACAGCTTTAGTTAAGGATTCTATGAAACAAAGAAGAATACCAATCATTCCCAAACTCTTCCAAACCATAGAAAGGGAAACAATTCCCAACGTAGTCTATTAGATCTGTATTACCCTAATACCAAAACCAAAGACACTACGAGAAAATATAGACAAAATACTTCTTCTGAATATAGACGCAAAAATCCTCCACAAAATGCTAATAGAGTCTAAAAAGACTCTAGTTTACACCATGACCAAATGACGTTTATCTCAAGAACGCAGGGTTGGTTTAACATCAGAAAAATCAATTAATATAGGGAATACAGGGAAAACCAATAATCATGTCAGTAACCACAGAAAAAGCATTTGAGAAAATAACATCCTTTCATGATAATAATGCCTAACAAACTAGGATAGACGGGATTTTCTTCAACCTAATAAAGAGCGTCTGTGATGAAAACCCGAAGGCTGACATCATACTTAATGGTGAAAGAATGAAAAAATTCCGCCTACATCAAGAACAAGACAAGGAAATCCATTCTTGTCACTTCTCTTCAACATTGTATTCCATGTTTGACCATGGCGATAGACAGCATTACACTCTATCACAACATTGTGTGTGTTATCCGATTGATTTACTCCAAACATGTCACGTTACTTGGGTGTGTGAACTTACCAGCTACTGTCTGGTAATGCGTATTGAGAAGGGCAGAAGAAAGTCCTGGTCTTTGTCTCTTCTTGTGAATTTAAAAGGAGAGATGATCCCCAAAATGGAGAGCCCCAGTTCCACACATACACATACGAACTGTTGATTGCCCCATATTTGTCACCACTCTTAACTGACAGTGCTTAGGCAGAAGCATAGTGGGACAAAGGTGTCTTCCTAAATCGTAGTTCAGTAGCCCTAGGACTGTGTAGGACCGGAGAGAGACGTTAGAGGAGAGCATTTCAAGGGCAGCTGCTCATCAGCTCCTTACCCTGGTAAGCTTTTCTGTTCTAGGTTGAAGGATCAGGCTGTATCTCAAGGCAGACTGGGAAGAAAGTAGAGGATAATAAAGTTTGGAAGCCTTCTCCTAGCCTAGCCTCTCGTCAGCTCAGGCTGCCCATTGCCACTCACTTTCCTTCACCTGCCGCTTTAAGGCAGCCTTCAGTTCTCCCAAGGGCTTCTCACTGTTTTTTGGTTATTTCTTGGAGTTAGTACCTCCCTCTAACTTCTAAATTTTTTCAGCATTATTGTTGGGGGGAGGGAAGATGGCAGGGAGAGCCAGCATGTACTAATTCACTATCTTTAAAGGAACCTAAATTAGCCCCTGATTAATTTGTTGCTTTTTTATTCAATTATTTTTAAATTTTTGTGGGTACATAGTAGATATATATATTTATGGGTTACATAAGATATTTTGATACAGGCATGCAATGCATAATAATCACATCAGGGTAAATGGGGTAGTCATCACCTCAATCATTTATCTTTTGTGTTACAAACAATCCATTTATATTATTTTAGTTATTTAAAAATGTACAGTTAATTTTTTTTTATTTTTTTAATGTAGTCACTGTGTTGTGGTAGGAAATGCTAGGTCTTAACCATACTTTCAGTTTCTTTGTACGTATTAATCATCCCCATTTCTACCCATCCCCGCTACTGTCCTTCCCAGCCTCTGGTAACCATCCTTCTACTCTCTATCTCCATGAGTTCAATTGTTTTAATTTTTAGCTCCCATAAATAAGTGAGAACATGGAAAGTTTGTCTTTCTAGACCTGGCTTATTTTACTTAACATAATGTTCTCTAGCTCCATCCAGGTTGTTGCAAATGACAGGATCTCATTCATTTTCATGACTGAATAGTACTCCATTGTATATATGTACCACAGTTTCTTTATCCATTCATCTGTTAATAAACACTTAGGTGGCTTCCAAATCTCAGCTATTGTGAATAGTGCTGTAATAAACATGGGAGTACAGATAACACTACACTATACTGATGTCCTTTATTTTAGGTGTATACTTATGAGTGGGATTGCTGAATTGTATGGTAGCTTTACTTCTAGTTTTTTGAGGAACCTCCAAACTGTTCTTCCTAGCATTTGTACTAATTTACATTCCCACCAGCATTCCCTTTTCTCCACATCCTTGCCAGTATTTGTCGTGCCTGTCTTTTGGATAAAGCCATTTTAATTGGAATCAGATATCTCATTGTGGTTTTGATTTGCATTTCCCTGATAATTAGTGATATTGAGCATTTTTTCATATATCTCTTTGTCTTTTCTATGTCTTCTTTTGAGAAATACCTATTCAGATAATTTGCCCTTTTTTTTTTTTTTTTTTTTTTTTGAGACGGAGTCTCGCTCTGTCGCCCAGGCTGGACTGCGGTGGCTGGATCTCAGCTCACTGCAAGCTCCACCTCCCGGGTTTACGCCATTCTCCTGCCTCAGCCTCCCGAGTAGCTGGGACTACAGGTACCCGCCATCTTGCCCGGCTAGTTTTTTGTATTTTTTAGCAAAGACAGGGTTTCACCGTGTTAGCCAGGATGGTCTCGATCTCCTGACCTCGTGATCCGCCCGTCTTGGCCTCCCAAAGTGCTGGGATTACAGGCTTGAGCCACCTCGCTCGGCCAAGTTCCTCATATGTTCTAATTATTAATCCCTTGTCAGATAGGTAGTTTGCAAATATTTCCTCCCATTCTGTGGGCTGTCTCTTCACTTTGTTGATTGTTTCCTTTGCTGTGCAGAAGCTTTTTAAGTTTATATCCCATTTGTCCAGTTTTGCTTTGGTTACCGGTGCTTACGGAATATTACTCAAGAAATCTGCCCACTCCAGCGTCCCGGAGAGTTGCTAATTAATTGGTCCTTTTCTTTCGGTTTGAAAGAACTCCCATTAGCATTTCTTGTAAGATATATCTGATGTTGGTGAAATCCCTCAACTTTTGTTTGTCTGGGAACGTCATTATTCCTCTCTCATATTTGAAGGATATTTTCGCTGGAAAGGATATTTTTGCCAGATACACTATTCTAGGGTAAAAGTGTGGGGGTTTTTTGTTGTTGCCTTCAGCACTTTAAGTATGTCATGCCAGTCTCTCCTGGCCTGTAAGATTTCCACTGAAAAGTTTGCTGCCAGACGTGTTGGAGCTCCGTTGTACCTAATTTTGTTTTTTTTCTCTTGTTAATTTTAGGATCCTTTGTTTATTCTTGAGTTTTGGAAGTTTGATTATTAAATGCCTTGAGGTAGTCTTTGAGTTAAATCTGCTTGGTGTTCTATAACCTTCTTGTACGTCAATATTAATATCTTTCTCCGGATTTGGGAAGTGTTCTGTTATTATCCCTTTAAATAAACTTTCTACCCCTGTTTCCTTCTCTACCTCCTCTTTAAGGCCATTAACTCTTAGATTTCCCCTTTTGAGGCTATTTTTTAGGCCCTGTAGGTGTGCCTTCTTTTTTTTTTTTTTTTGTTCTTTTTGTTTTTGAGGCGGAGTCTCGCTCTGTCGCCCAGGCTGGAGTGCAGTGGCCGGATCTCAGCTCACTGCAAGCTCCGCCTCCCAGGTTCACGCCATTCTCCTGCCTCAGCCTCTCGAGTAGCTGGGACTACAGGCGCCCGCCACCTAGCCCGGCTAGTTTTTTGTATTTTTTAGTGGAGACGGGGTTTCACCGTGTTAGCCAGGATGGTCTCGATCTCCTGACCTCGTGATCCACCCGTCTCAGCCTCCCAAAGTGCTGGGATTACAGGCTTGACCCACCACGCCCGGCGGTGTGCCTTCTTTTTAATTCTTTTTTGTTTTCTCGCCTCTGACTATTTTCAAATAGCCTGTCTTCAAGCCCACTAATTCTTTCTTCTTCTTGATCAATTCTGCCATTAAGAAACTCTGATGCAGTCTTCAGTATGTCAGTTGCATTTTTCAACTCTAGAATTTCTGCTTGATTCTTTTTAATTATTTCAGTTTCTTTATTAAATTTATCTGATAGAATTCTGAATTCATTCTCTATGTTATCGTGAATTTCTTTGAATTTCCTCAAAACAGCCATTTTGAATTGTCTGTCTGAAAGGTCACATATCTCTGTTTCTCTAGGATTGGTCCCTGGTGCCTTATTTAATTCATTTAAGGAAGTCATGTTTTCCTGGCTGGTCTTAATGCTTGCAGATAGATGTTCATCAGTGTCTGGGCATTGAAGAGTTAGGTATTTATTGTAATCTTCACAGTCTGGGCATGTTTGTACCCCTTCTTCTTGGGAAGGCTTTCCAGATATTCAAAAGGACTTGGGTGCAGTGATCTAAGCCATATCTGAGTTAGGGGGCACCCCAGCCCCAGCAACACTGTGGTTCTTGCAGACTTATAGAGGTACCATCTTGGTGGTCTTGGATAAAGATCAAGAAGAATTCTCTGGATTACCTGGCAAAGACTCCTGTTCTCTTTCCTTATTTTCTCCCAAACATTGCTCTCTTTCTGTGCTGAGCCACCTGGATCTGGGAGTGGAATGACACAGCATCCCTGTGGCCCCCACCACTGGAACCGCACTGGTCAGACCTGAAGCCAGCACAGCACTGAGTCTCGCCCACGGCCCACTGTAACCACTCCCTGGCTTGCAGGTGTGTTTCTTCAAGGCCATAGGGCTCTGCAATCTACAGGTAGTGAAGCCAGCCAGGTGTGTGTCCTTCTCTTCAGGACAGCAAGTTCCCCCAGGCCCCAGGTGGGTCTGTCGGTGTGTCTAGGAGCCAGGCACTGGAGTCAAACACCTTAGAAATCTACCTAGTGTTCTGTTGCGCTGCAGCTGAGCTGGCCTTCAACCCATTTGATGCAGTCCTGCCCACTCTTCCCTCCCCTTTCCACAGACAGAGGATCCTTACCCCCATGGCCACCATCACCACAAGCCCATGGAGAATACTGCCAGGCTACCATCAGTATTCACTTAAAGCCCAAGGGCTCTTCAGTCAGCTTGTGGTAAATGCTGCCAGGTCTGGGACTCACCCTTCAGGGAACTGGGCTCCCTCCCCAGTCCACAGCATCCCCATCCTGCTGTGGCTGAGCTGGTATCCAAGATGCCAGACAAAGGCCTCATTTCTCTTCCCTCTCCTCTCCTCTGTCAAGCAGAAGAAAGGGATCACTTTCTGAGCCGTGAGCTGTGCTGCCTGGGGTTGGAGGAGGGGTGGGGCAAGCACTCCCTTGGGCACCCCAGCTCGTATGTCAGTAGGTTGCATGCCCCCCAAGTCTACTGACTCCAAGCCCAGCACGGCACTAGGACTCTCTTAGGAATTTCAGTGCTTGTGGCCTAGACTGCCTTTCACGTTTATTGAGGGCCCCAGAACATTTTAACCTGAGGTGGCAAGGCTCGTGGGAACTCGAGTTAGGACTGCTAGGATGGGCAGTTCCCCCCAGCAAGGGTTCATCTAAATGCTCCCTTCCTGGGAAGGCAACCGCTGAGTTCAGCCAGATTTTGCTTTCTGCTGTGACAGGGCAGCACTGAGTTCACTGCAAAATCTCACAGACGCTGGACTGTCCCTCTCCCAAGTGCGCAGACTCTCTCTGTGCCACTTGGCTGCTGCCGGGTGGAGGGGCGTAGGTGGGAAAGGGTGGCATCAGCGATTCAAGATTTTCTTCCCTATCCTCTTCAGTGCCTCTCTCAGTGATACGAAGTTAAAACCAAACCAAGTACTGTGAGTGCTCACCTGATTCTTGGTTCTTATGAAGGTGTTTTTTTTTTGGCATAGATAGTTGTTAAATTTAGTATTTCTGTGGGGAGAGGGACAATGGTGGAGCCGTCTATTTGGCCATCGTGCCCTGCCCTTCCACCTGCATTCCATTTTCTTAAACTATTGAAAATTATCAGCTGTTCACTGTTCATCAGCTTTCCCAAGTCTTGAATTAGAGGTGAGCAACTAAGTTGAAGAAAAGGTAGGGACAGAACTTCTTGAAGAACAAAAGCATGGTGGACAGTTGAACCAAGTATAAAATGCAGTTCTGGCTCTGCGTTTTCAACTGCTTGGGATTTGAGGTTTATATGTAAACTTTAAATATGAAATACGAAATTTACAATTTCAAAAACCATGGACCAAAATGATTGCATGAGGAGAGGACCTTGTGAAAGAAGGGTATATATTTGAATTAGAAAAAGAGGGTTTGGATTGGTGCAGGAGGATAGGGAGAAAACACAGGGCAGGCAGATTAGCAGAGCCGTGGGGGACTTGCCCATGGAACTAGCCTGGCTCAGGTGGAAGGTCTGGATTGAAAACAGAGTTACTTGTTTAGGTTGGGTCATGTGAGATTAGGAAGGAACCTAATAACTAGTGAGTGTGTGTGGGTAGTTAGAAAAAGCAAGGAAGCTGTAGAAGGTAGGAGGCCTGTACCAGTAAGATTAGCTACAGAAGTAGTAAGTGGACTATAGAATAAAGTTTCACTTCTAAGGCAAACCATGGCATGGATGCCAAGGGAGACATTAAAATGGATTTGTGGATTTCAAACCATTGAGTGTGTTTAACTTTGAGAAGAGGCAGTTCAGTACTGGCAGTTAAAGCGCAGTCTAGACCCAGAAGACTTAGATTCACATCCAGGTTCCAAGTGTGCCTTTGACAAGTTAATTGACTTTTCTGTGCCCCAGTATTCTTGTGAAATGAGTATAGTAAAAGCCCCTAACTCACAAGATCTCCTCACACAACTTTGCTACTCAGTTTCCACTCCTAAAATGAAGAGCACATATCCATGGAATTTGAGAAGAGGGCACGATTGGTAGGAGGCCGGGTGGTGGTACAGAAAGAAAGAAAAGGAACTGACCATTTTGTGCCCCGTCCACCACCTCACTGGGTTCTGAGCTTCACAGGGATGAGACTTGCTTCATTGTATCCCAGCACCTGGCACTGTACGTGACATAATTGGCACTCAAGAAATATTTATTGAGTGACTAAATGCATTTTTATGTGTAAGTTTAAAGATAAATTCAGAAAGCATTTTAATATATTTAGCTATGTATTTGTCTAACAATTTTGATTAATTTTTAACAACTAGAAATCATCTTACCAATCATAATTCAATCATAATTATCTGTGAAGTATTTGTGATAATTTTCTTTTTGTTTTACAGACCAGTTGGAATGCCAAAAATGGAAAAAGTCTACTTACATAATCCTAGTTCTGAAGAAACTATTACTTTAGTATCAATATCTGCTACAACATCACATTTTCATGCATCATTTTTTCAAAATAGGGTAAGTTTCTCTGCTGTACATGATCTTTCCTGAGTTTGTTCAGTTCGTTCAGTGTATCAGCGGCTGAAATTAAGATGTCATCCGGGCTGAGTCCTTGTCCAGAGGCTCTGAGGGGAAATCACTTCCAAACTCATTAAAGGTGTTGAGAGAATTAGGTTCCTTGTGGTTGTAGAACTGAAACCCCTGTTTGGCTGCTGGCTCTTGGCCAGTGACCCCTCCCAGCAACTCAGGGCCTCCGGGTTCCTTCTCACAGGCCATCCGTCTTCCAGCCAGCAACAGGGCATCTCTCCGCTGGCACTTTGTACCTCTCTGGCGTCCTCCTCCGCCCCCAGCGAGAAAACTCTGCTTTAAAGGGCTCCTGTCAGTGGGTCAGGACTCTCTGGAGAGTCTCCCTTTTGATTAACTAAAAGGCAGCCGGTTGGGAGCCTTAGTTACATCTTAGTCATGGCCTCAGAGATTAGGACATACAGTCTTGGGCTCCAATTGAAGGTTCTCCTTACCACAAATATCCTTTAAAATTTTATTTTTTATTTTCATAGGAAGTGTGTAAACTTGTTATTAAAAACGTTTTCTCTGACCAAAAAAATAAAAATGGTTTCTTAAGTACATTTTAAATCTGAGAGACTACCTAAAGCTTTAATATATAGGTTTCCAAAATAATTAACAAAATAACAAAGATCAGAGGGAAGTAAATGAATGGAACCAAATTTCATCTTCCCAGAGTTTTCACTGACTCCTTTGAAGGGATGTGATTGAGTAACAAAGAAGAAACCTTTTTAACCATGTAAGATATTGGTTGCTATATTTTTGTGTCAATTATTTGATGTTTACATTTCTCCTTTCTAAAATCCTGTTTCATCATATGTTGTTGTTTACAGTAAAACAAAAAAGCATAACTTTTTCATTTAAAGGTATTTTATAAACAAGGGACTGATAAATCAGCATATTACTTTTGGTAATAAAAAGCTTAATTGTTTTGTGATTCTTGTGGAAATATCCCTTTTCTAAATTATTTCTTAAAATAGCTTTCCCTTGAGTTATTCTTTGTTATCTAAAAGATATTTTCACACTTTTTATAAAAGTACTGTTAATAATAGCCTCCAATAATATAATTCTGAGGCTGTGAGAGACCTGTGTATACACAGGCCGAGCGCCAGAGAGGTCTACTCCAGTCGTGCAGTGAGTGACAGGAGCCAAGGTGAAGGTGTAGGTGTTCTATTATCATCCCCAGTGATTTGTATCATATTACACTTCAGTGAGTGGCCTGTACCTAATAGTTTCTATAGAGAGATGTATTTATGTGTAATGAAACCATCCAGCTTTCAGGCATTGTCAGTATGCAGAGACAGGTTGGGTTAAAGGGCCAAATTGTGAAGTAAAAATGGAATCAGTTCAAAAATAGTTCACAACTGCACTATACATTTTATTTCTAGCTTGTTAACTTTTTGCTAAGTCAAGCAATATTTTGTTGTTTCTGAACACTCGAAGCTTCACCTGTGTTAAAGGCCAGGGTTTTTACTTTTTTCTTTGCTATCATAATACAGAGACTAGAACAAGAGTTGCAAACAGGTTCTTAAACTGGGCTAGGTAAACAGTATAAATGAAGGAAGCAAGCTGAGTGGGATGAGGGGTGTCCTAGAGAACATGTGACCCATTCAAAGAGATCAGCCTCCCCTGGGCTCCGGCCAGTGGTTACCCTGTGAGGAGTCTAAGCCCATGTGCAGTTCTGCTCATTTCCCAAGAAGAGTCAGAAATAAGAATTTTCATGTATCTTCCAGTCTTTACACATTGAAAATCAATTCAATTTTAGAAAGACAGTATGAGCCAAACAACATAAGCCATAGGCTACTAACTTGACATTTCTGAACTGGACTCTCCTAGGGACTATTTCTATATATGAATGTTATGCAGAGAATAGGGTCTCTGGAAATTTTTTAAAAGATAAACTAAATGTGTAGGTAATTAAGGAACAAGTTAACCAATCTGTTTTGTGCTGTCAGGTGATGGAATTAAACAATAAAAATAATTACACCTACCAAATTCCACATTTAAATAGTCAAGATTTAGCTCAAAGGAGATAGCCAAAATCTTTACTCTCTCCTCTTACCCTTTTTTCTTCTTCCTGCTTTCCATCTTTTTTTCCCTACAGTAAGACACTGACTTAAGAAGCTCAAGAAGTAGAGGGGAGAGATGGAGTGAACTCTTGGGGGAAGAAATAACCTATTTCCTCTCCACCTCAGCTTTATGCCAACAATAAGAGCCTTGGGGAAAGATGAATAGAGTTTCTTATGTCGAGGAGAGCAAAATCTTTCTGTATGTTTACTCTAATTGCCTTTGTCATGCTCCGAATTCTTGGTCAGGTCTTATTTCTTTGACAATAAAACGTTGTCTATAACTCAGAGTTTTTAATTGCTGTTATCATCTCTACCTTAACCAAAAAGTAGGAAATACAGAAAAGACTAATTATTTTTAAATTATTTTTCAAACCAAGTTTTACATAATTGTATTTTAATCCGCACATGCAAGTAATCTTGTTAGGTTTTGATTTTAAGACCACCTGAAAATCAAAAAGAATAGGAATACTAAGAGAGGTACGGGATGTGGTTGTATAACGATTTATTTCTCTGTATATAAGTTTTTGTAATTATCTGTAATCATCTGTTGATTGAATATAATTATCTAATCAATTATAATTTAAAATTACATAATAGACTGCATTTAGGCCATTCATCTTTCATGGCCATATCGTATATAGGCCATAAAATATGCAACATATGTTTTGCATCAGAAAAGACAGATTTTTATAATAATATTCTAACAAGTCCAATTGTGGAAATGGGGTGCCTTACACACAATAGGAAGCAATGATGTTTTCTTTATTGACTAGAACCTTTTGATTAATTAAATTTTCAGATAAACTGAAGATTAGGATACACTTTGTTTCAGTCTGTGACTAAAATTAAAATGTTATAGTTCACTCATTTCGGTATACTTAATGATCAGTCTCTTCTCATGGGTTGAAGGGGCATTAATAAAAATTAATGATTATTTTAATTAGATATAGAAGGACATTGTTCTGTTGATTCCATGCATGTTATTGGGAATTTAAGGAAACGCGATGGAGCGGTAGTATGGAATATTATGCAGATAATAAAGAGAATGAAATAGGTCTCTATAGATCTGCAGTAATATACGTGACATGCTAATATGTAAGAAAAGCATATTGTAGAGTCGAATATAATGCCTTTTTTTTTTTTTTTTTCCCCGAGACAGGGTCTTTCTCTGTCGCCCAGGCTGGAATGCAGTGGCGTGATCTCAGCTCACTGCAACCTCTGCCTCCCAGTTCAAGCAATTCTTGTGCCTCAGCCTCCCCAGTAGCTGGAACTACAGGCACCTGCTACCACACCTGGTTAATTTTTGTATTTTTTAGTAGAGATGGGGTTTTGCCATGTTGGCCAGGCTGGTCTCAAACTCCCAGCCTCAAGCAATCCGCCTACCTTGGCCTCCCAAAGTGCCGGGATGACAGGCATGACCCACCGCACCCGGCCTATAATGCCATTTTTATAAAAAGCAAAAAATCTGTGTATATTTATTTGGGTATATTAATAAGAGCCGGAATAAAGCACAGATTAGATTTGCCAGGTTAACTGGATAACCTAATAATGGTGAGAATGGAGGAGGTTTGAGGGTATTAGCTTTTTATTCAGTCATCTTTGGTCTGTATCACTAAGTAAAATCAGCACTTGTTACTTTTGCAGTTTAAAACATATAAGAAAATGTAAATTATAGTTTTGCCACCCCACCTATGTGGAAAGAAGGAATTAATGTAACAAATATTTATGAAGTGTCTACTTAAGTGCCTGGCACTTTCATCAGTGAAAACAGAGATGCTTATCATACATACTCTGGGGAATTTGGGTAAAGTCAGCAGCAGAGGGAAGGCAAGCATGATAAATAAGTAAATTTTATACAATCTTAGAAGATGTTACAAGGTCAGAAGAAGAGTATGAGATCAGAGGCTGAGGTGTGCACAGGGAAGGGTGTAAGATCAGAGGCTGAGGTGTGCACAGGGAAGGATATAAGATCAGAGGCTTAGATGTGCACAGGGAAGAGTATGAGATCAGAGGCTTAGGTGTGCACAGGGAAGGGTATGAGATCAGAGGCTTAGGTGTGCACAGGGAAGGGTATGAGATCAGAGGCTGAGGTGTGCACAGGGAAGAGTATAAGATCAGAGGCTTAGGCGTGCACAGGGAAGGGTATGAGATCAGAGGCTTAGGCGTGCCATTTTCAATAGGGTGGTCAGGGTAGGCTTTATTCAGAAGGTGACATTGGAACGAAAACTCAAAGGGGTGAGGTGGGACTGTTTGGAGGAAAGTGAAACATGGAAGAAAAGCATTCTAGCGGGAAGGACCAGGCAGTACAAAGGCTCCATTGTTGAAAGCAGGCCTGGTGTTCAAAGACAGCTAGACCAGAGTGAGCACAGATGAGAGGAGAAGTAAGGGGGCAGACCATGAAGGGCCTTACAAACTGTGGTTTGACTTGACTCTTTTTCCTGAATGACGTGGAAAGCCATCAAAGGGTTTTGAACAGAGGAATGAAATTGTAGCTTTAGGTTTTAAAAGGATCATTGTTCATCAAAAGTAGGACAGGGGACACCAGTCATATTGGCTGTTGCCATACTCCAGGGTAAGAAGATGATTAGATGATTACTCTGACCAGAGTGATACATGGAAGAGGTGAAGAAAGGAGTTGGACTTGGGATACAGGGATACCTTGGAGATATTATGGGTTCAGTTCCAGACCACTGCAGTAAGCCAGTCACAGAATTTTTTTGTTTCCCCATATATATAAAAGTTATGTTTAAGGCTGGGCGCAGTGGCTCAAGCCTGTAATCCCAGCACTTTGGGAGGCCGAGACGAGCGGATCACGAGGTCAGGAGATCGAGACCATCCTGGCTAACATGGTGAAACCCCGTCTCTACTAAAAAATACAAAAAATTAGCCGGGCAAGGTGGCGGGCGCCTGTAGTCCCAGCTGCTCGGGAGGCTGAGGCAGGAGAATGGCATAAACCCGGGAGGCGGAGCTTGCTGTGAGCTGAGATCCGGCCACTGCACTCCAGCCTGGGCGACAGAGCGAGACTCCGTCTCAAAAAAAAAAAAAAAAAAAAGTTATGTTTATACTGTAGCCTATTAAGTGCAGTAGCATTGTGTCTAAAAAATGTACATACCTTAATTTCAAAAATACTTTATTGCTAAAAACTGCTAATGATCATGCCAGCCTTCTGCAAGTCATAGTCTTTTTGCTGGTGGAGGGCCTTGCCTCAGTGTTGACAGCCACTGACTGATCAGGGTAGTGGTTGCTGAAGGTTGGGATGGCCATGACAGTTGCTTAAAATAAGACAACAGTGAAGAGTGCAGCATCCATTGATTCTTCTTTTCACAAAAGATTTCTCTGTAGCATGCAATGCTGTTTAATAGCATTTTACCCACAGTAGAACTTCTTTCAAAATTGGAGTCAATCCTTTCAAACCCTGCCTCTAAGTTTATGTAGTATTCTAAATTCTTTGCTGTCATGTCAACATATTCACAGCATCTTCACTAGGAGTAGATTTCATCTCAAGAAACCACTTTTTTTGCTTATCCCTGAGAAACAACAACTCTTCTGTTCAAGTTTTATCAGGGGATTGCGCCAGTTCATTCACATCTGTAGATGCCACTTCTAATTCTTTTCTCTTGCTGTTTCTACCACATCTACAGTGACTTTTCCACTGAAGTCTTGAGCCCTTCAGAGTCATCCATAGGGTTGGAATTAACTTCTTCCAACCTCCTATTGTTGACATTTTAACCTCCTCCCATGGATCACAAATGTTCTTCCCCTGCCACCAAGACAGAGTCTCGCTCTGTCGCCCAGGCTGGAGTGCGCTGGCACAATCTTGGCTCACTGCAGCCTCTGCCTCCCAGGTTCAAGCAGTTCTCCTGCCTCAGCCTCCTGAGTAGCTGGGATTACAGGCCCACTCCACCCCTCCCAGCTAATTTTTTTTTTTTTCCTATTTTTAGTAGAGACAGGTTTCACCATGTTGGCGAGGCTGGTCTCGAACTCCTGACTCAGGTGATCCACCTCCCTTAGCCTCCCAAAGTGCTGGGACTACAGACTTGAGCCACTGTGCCCAGCTACAAATGTTCGTAATGGCATTTAGAATGGTGACTCCTTTCCAGGAGGTTTTCAATGGACTTTGCCCAGATCCATCAGAGGAATCACCCTTTGTGGCAGCTATAGCTTTAAGAAATGTATTTCTTAAATAACAAGACTTGCAACTTGAAGTTACTCCTTGATCCTTGGCTGAAGAATGGATGTTGTGTTAGCAGGTGTGAAAACAACTGCATCTTCTTGTACATTTTCATCAGAGCTCCTGGGTGACCAGTTGCCTTGTCACTGAGCAGTAATATTTGGAAAGAAATCTTTTTTCTGAGCATTAGGTCTCAACAGTGGGGTTTAAATATTCAGTAAACGATGTTATAAATAGATGTGCTATTATCTAGGCCTTGTCCATTTATGGAGCACAGGTAGAGTAGATTTAGCACAATTCCTAAGGTCTCTAGAATTTTCAGAATGGCAGATGAGCACTGGCTTCAACTTAAGGTCACTAGCTGTGTTAGTCCCTAATAAGAGAGTCAACCTGTCCTTTGAAGCTTTGAAGCCAGGCACTGACTTGTCCTCTTTAGATGGCATCTTCCAACAGAAGGCTGTTTCATCTACATGGAAAATTTGTTGTTTAGTGTGGCCGTGTTCATCAGTGATCTTAGCTAGATCTTCTGGATAACTTGCTGCAACTTGGACATCAGCATCTAATGTTTCACCTTGCACTTTTATGTGATAGAGCTGGCTTCTTTTCTTAAACCTCATGAATCGATCTCTTTTAGCTTCCAGCTGTTCTGCAGCTTCCTCCCCTCTGTCAGTCTTCACGGAATTAGAGAGTCAGGGCCTTGCTCTGGATTAGGCTTTGGCTTAAGAGAATGCTGTGGCAAGGACAGGCGTGGTGGCTCACGCCTGTAGTCCCAGCACTTTGGGAGGCTGAGACAGGTGGATCACTTGAGGTCAGGAGTTCAAAACCAACCTGGCCAACATGGTGAAACCCACCTCTACTAAAAATACAAAAATTGGTTGTGGTGGTGTGCACCTGTAATCTCAGTTACTCAGGAGGCTGAGGCACAAGAATTGCTTGAACCCGGAAGGCGGAGATTGCAGTGAGCCAAGACCACGCCATTGCACTCCAGCCTGGGCATCAAGCGAAACTCCATCTCAAAAAAAAAAAAAAAAAAAAAAAGAGAATGCTTGGGCTGCTTAGCTCTTCCATCCAGACCACTAAAGCTTTCTCCCTATCAGCAGTAAGGCAGTTTTCCTTCTTTACCAGGTGTGTTCACTGGAGTAGCATTTTTAACTTCCTTCAACAACTTTTCCTTTGCATTCACAGCTTGGCTGTTTGGAACTAAAGGCCTAGCTTTGAGCCTCTCTTGGCTTTCAGCATGTCCTCCTCACTAACCTTATCATTTCCAGCTTTTGGTTTAAAGTGAGAGATGTGCAACTCTTCCTTTTACTTGAACACTTACAGGCCATTGTAGGGCTACTAATTGGCCTAATTGTGATATTATTGTATCTCAGGAATAGGGAAGCTTAAGGAGAGGAAGGGAGTTGGGAGAACAGTGGTTGGTGGAGCCATGAGAACACACGTAACATGTTTCATTTTAAACTTGCCATCTTACATGGGCATAGTTTGTGGTGCCCTAAAACAATTTCAGTAGCAACATCCAAGATCACAGATCATGCAGATATTATAATAATGAAAAATTTGGAAATACTGCAAGATCGCCAAAATGTGACTCAGAGATACAAAGTGAGTACATGCGGTTGGAAAAATGGCCCTGGTAGACTTGGTTAATGCAGGGTCGCAAAACGGCAGTACCTGCGAAGTGTAGTAAAGCGAAGCACAATAAAATGACATATGCCTGTATGTTTTGAAGATACACCCAACAGGATTTCCTGATGTGGGATTTGAGAGAAAGAGAAGAGTGAAAATTGACTCTAGAGTTTTGTCCTGAACTCTAGTCCTCAACTAGAAGGACAAAGTTGCAGTCAGCTGAATTGAGGAAGGCAGAGGGTAGAGCAGGTTTCGGAGGTACAACCAGTAATTCAATTTGGACATGTTAGATTTCAGGTATCTCCTAGATATCCAAGAGGAGGTGGCAAATAGGCGGTTAGTCTATGAGTTTGGTATATGAGGACTGACTAGAAATAGAGGTTTCGGAGTCACTAGTGTAGATACGAAGCCATGGATCTGGATGAGATCACCAAGGAAGGAGATCACCCAGGGACTGAGCTGTGGTACAGTGCTGACTTGGGAAAATTATGGTTTGTTAGTGGTATTACTAGAAACTCAGATCTCCTGTCGATCAGCTATATACTAGATGTCCAGTTCCAATAGCGGCAGAAAACTGCACTAAAAATTAAACATTCCATGGTGATTTTCCTAACTCTTTGGAGTTTAGATGGGCCTTAAAAGGGTATTGTTTGAATAGAGACATTTTTAAATCAAATTAAGTTCCCATAAGCACTTTAAAGGACACCGGTTTTCCTCTGGATACATTTTCCATTATACACATAGGCTTTAGGAATCTCCTCATTGACACTAGAACTGGTTTTGGGTGGGAATACCATAATTCTGTAACTGTCACTTTTTTTAGAGAACATTTCAGATTTTTTTTTTTGGTGGATACACAGCATTTATTGTACTAATTTTGCTACCTTTTTTTTTCTTTCAACTTTTAAGTTCAGCGATGCATGTGCAGGATGTGCAGGTTCGTTACATAGGTAAATTTTTTTTCACTTTTTTTAATATCGGAAACTGAGACCCACGTCACAGTCAAGGGCATCTTACCGTCACGGTCAGCCCGGTTTAAGGGTGTGTTTTCCCAGAGAGAATGGCACTGGTGGTCTCAACTCTACCAAGGAAACATTAAATTTTCTGCTTGATTAGACCACTGATAGGGATTCAGACCACACACCTCCATGGGTACTGATACACAGTGCAAATTTTAAGAGTAAGTTAGTTTTCTTCCCTTCCTGCGGTGCCCAGAATGAGTCACGTAAGTTTTCTTCACTGCCCCTTTCTGTGGCTTGGGTTTGTACTTGTCATCCTCACTCCTTGTTTGATTTGAAGAACATTCTCTTGTTCTTCTTTTTTTATTCTTGGTATGGTATAAAACATCGGTATTACAGGCACTGACATCTTAGATGGGAAAATGATATTGTCATTTTTTGTTTTGTTTTGTTTTGTTCGTATTGCCAGAGAGTCCTCTCTGTGTCTCTCAGTGTCAGTTCTGTGAATCCGTACATTGTCAGAGGGAGTTAGGAAGGTGATGAGAGGGTGACCAGTCATATGATTCTGTGGAATTAAATTCACGACAATAAAAAGTGTGGGTGGACTGCCTGAACTCAGTGATATTACCCACTTCGTTTCAAGATTTTGTTGTTTTAAAGTTAATTTGGCTTTAATCTTGCCCACCAAGAGTTAAACCTAAACATTCAATTATTTGTTCTTACTCCAAGGGAACATGAACACTGAGACCCTCATAAAAAAAGGTCCAGGCTAAAATATGCTTGAGTGAGTCCGCAACCCTTGTGGATTCACCCAAAACAGTAAAAAAAAAAATATATATATATATATATGTATATGTGTATACATATACACACACAGATATATTTAATATATATTCTATATGTATTTGTTTTTAAATTACAGTATGCTTGCAGTAAAATTCACCCTTTTAGTATATAGTTCTGAGTTTTGACAAACCCATAAGGTCATATAATCAACAACTTGGTCAACTCAAACCACTGAGTGTCGCCTATTCCAGAAGACTGTATTAATTTAGGACCCATGCAGCATATAGTGTTTTTAGTCTGGCTTCTTTTTTTTAGCATAATGCATTTCATGTTGGTTGGTGTAGTAGGCTGTATCAGTTCTTTGTACCACTTTATTATTATGGAATAGTATTTCATTGGCTGGCAATGTCACTGTGTGTTTATTCATTCACCAGTTGAAGACTTTCAGGGTGTTTCCAGTTTGGAGCTATTATTTAAACCCACTGTGAATATTTACATACAGATGTTAACAGTTTTTTTATAACAACTGTACCCGTTTGTATTCCCATGAGAAACATGTGAGAGTTTCGGTTGCCCCACGTCGCTATTAGCACGCTGCATTCTGAGGTTTGTGTGTTTTGTGATGCGCGTTGTTCAGCTCGGTGTACAGTGTTAGGCCATTTTTATTTTAACCTGCGTTCTCCAGTGAAAATTGATGTTGAGCATCTTCTTATTTGCCATCCATATGTTTCCTTTGGTGAAGTGTCTGTTCAGTTCTTCTGCCTGTTTTTTAAGTTATTTGTTTTTTCATTGAGTTCATGAGAGTTCCTTATGTGTTCAGGATACAAGTCTTTCTTGAGATACGTGATTTTACAAGTCTTTTCTTATAGTTTGTGTCATACCTTTTCATTCTATATCTTTGAAAGGGCAGAGGTTTATAATGTTCATGGTGTCCAGTTTATCAAATTGTTCTTTTGTGGGTCATGCTTTGGGAGTTGTAGCTAGGAAATCTTTGCCTAATCCAAAGTCACAAAGATTTTCTCCATTTTTTTCTTTCCTAGAAGTACAGCTGGCCCTCTGCAGCCATGAGCTTCTTATCCATGGATCTAGTCAACTACAGGTCAAAACTATTTGAGAGAAAAAAAAAATAGTGCTTCTGTACTGAACAAGACTTTTCTTGTCTATACATGTTCAGACAAATAATACAGTATAAACTATTTACATAGCATTTACATTGTATTAAGTATTACAAGTAATGTGGAGATTATTTAAAGTTTCCCCGGGAGATACTGCATAGCCAGGGGGATAAGCATAGGTTATATGCAAATGCTGCTTTGTATTATAGCAGAGACTTGAGCATCCACAGATGTTGGAATCTGCATGAAGTCCTGGAGCCAGTCCCACAGATACCGAGGGACAACCATCATAGTTTTAGATTTTAGATTTAGATCTACAGCCCATTTTTAGCTGCTGTTTGTTTATGGTATAAGATATGGATTGAGGATTGTTTTGATTTGTTTTGCATATGGATATTCGTTTGTTCCTGGACCATCCGTTGAAAAAGACTATCCTTTTTCATTAAAATCCCACTGTATTTTTGTTGAAAGTCAGTTGACCTTGTGTATGTGTGAGTCTGGTTTTGGACTCTTCACTATGTTCTAATACGTTCTAATAGACTCTGAAATACCTGTCCTTTCACCAGCCCATACTGTTTTGATAACTGTGGCTTTATATTAATTCTTAGAATTAGACACTATGACTCCTCCAATTTTGATTTTGTCTTTCAGAATTTCCTTGGCTTTTCTTATTTCCTTTCTTTATCATCTAAATTTTAGAATCAGCCTATCAGTTTCTTAAAAAAAAAAAAAAATCTGAGATTTTATCATGTTCTTTTGAATTAACTTTAAATGTACAGAAAAGTAATACTTTCCATATATTCCTCACTCTAACATTCTTCTGATGTTAATGTTGGAACCGAACTGTCGATTCCCTCCTGGGCAGGGGTCGCCGCGAAGGATCACCCGACACGAGATTCACAGCAGAGAGTTATTTATTACTAGCGCGCTAGGGTCCCAAGCTCTAAGTTGGCCCTGGGACCCTGACTGCTTGTTACAGGCTGTTTATATAGGCAAACACAAGTTCAAACACAGCTTATGGCGCGAAATTCAAACAAAGCTTAAGGCGCAAAATGATTGGGTCTAGCTATGGCCTGAGCAAGGTGTCTTGTTTTAATTGGTTAGAGCAGGACCTTATGAGGTTCTTTCCTGGAGTTGTTGATTCCGGGAACTTCGAGGCAGGGTGGGACCCCATGAGGTTGTTTCCCGGAATTGGCAGGGTGGGACCCTATCAGGGCCACCTGGTGTTAATTTTTTAAGTTTTATGAGGCCTAGTTTCTAAGTTTTATGAGGCCTAGTTTCATTAACATCTTATATAATCATAGTGTAATGCCCAGACCGTTTGTTCCCCAAAGAAGACCACCAGAGTCCAGAGTCAAAGCCAAGCGGCAAGGATCTTTTACTGCAAGTTCGAACTTGGTCCCTCCATTCCACCGCATACAAGAGGGCCTCGAACAGTGCGAGTGCTTGCCTTTTATAGCCCGATGTAAATAGGATACGTAAAGTTATAGAGGAACAAGGGAATTCTTTTGGTTGCAGCACTACAATTGGTTAACATTTTAAGTTATACATTTAGCAGTTTTCTATTGGTTCCCACGCTTCCAGTAAAACCACGAACGGCTGTGTCCTTATCGGGGACTTTCCAGGTGGTGTTTTTTTAAAGTTGAGATATATGGTAGTCTCCGAGTTGAGAAATGTGTTTGTACTGGGCTCAGGAAGTTAAGAGATACATGGTGGGATGTGTTTGTACTGGGCTCAGGAAGTTGAGAGATATATGGTGGGATGTGTTTGTACTGGGCCTGTTTGTGTTGAGTCCGGGGTTGAGGAATGTGCCTGTTTTCTTTCAATAGTACAATTTTCAAACCAGGAAACTAGCATTAGTACGATACCATTAACTAAAGAATTTGTATGAATTTCATCAGTTTTTCTATCAGTGTACTACTTTTTCTGTTTTAGGATCCTATTTCACATTGCATTTAGTTGTTACTTCTCCTTAGACTGAAATTTTGGTTCCACTTGCATTGGATATGTAAATCCATTTCAGGAGAACTAACATCTAATATTGAGTCTTCTAACCCATGAACACAGTATTTCCATTTATTTGTCTTCTTCGGTTACTTTCACTAATGTTTTATAGTTTTCAGCTTACAGAACTTGCACGTTATTAGATTTATACCTCAGTATTTCTTTGTGCATGTGTTATCCTAAATAGTATGTTTTTAAAAATTAGAATTTCACTTGTTCATTGCTGGTGTATGGAGATACAATTGATCATTATATGTTGACCTTGATTCCCATGACTTTTTAAAACTCTTTTAGGAGCATTTTTATAGGGATTTTTCGGTATGGAAAGCCGTGTTATCTGAATAAAAACTGATTTTTCTTCTGTACTAATGTGTAATGTCTTTTATTTATTTATTTTTTTTTCGTGCTTCTTTGCACTTTGTCTTTGTTTTTTTGAGATCGAGTCTCACTCTGTCGCCGGGCTAGAGTACAGTGGCGCAATCTCTGCTCACTGCAACCTCTGCCTCCCGGTTCAAGCAATTCTCCTGCCTCGGCCCCCTGAGTAGCTGAGACTACAGGCGCGTGCCACCACACCCAGCTAATTTTTGTAATTTTAGTAGAGACGGGGTTTCACCATGTTGGCCAGGATGGTCTCAATCTCTTGACCTTGTGATCCACCCACCTCAGCCTCCCAAAGTGCTGGGATTACAGGCATGAGCCACCGCTCCCGGCCCTCTTTGCACTTCTGATACAGTGTTAAATAGCTGTCATAAGAGAGGGCATCCTTCCCTTGTTTTAAATTTTGGAGGAAAAGCATTCAGTCATTCACCATTAAATACTATGGTAGCTCCTAGGGCAGGAGTGTCCAATCTTTGCTTACCTGGGCCACACGTAAAATACACTAATGATAGCTGATGAGCTAAAAACAACAACAACAACAACACACACACACACTTAATGTTTTAAGAAAGTTTACAAATTTGCGTTGGGCCCATTTCAAGCTATCCTGGGCTTCTTGCAGCCCATGGACCACAAAATGGACAAGCTTCTTTAGGGTTTTTGCAGATGTTCTTTGTAATATTGAGGGAGTTCTCTTCTATTGACTTAGTTTACTGAGATTTTTAATCATGAATCGATATTAAATTTTGTCAGATTACATGCTGCTATTGAGATGATCTTGTGCTTTTTCTTTAGTCTGTTAAGTAAAGTACATTGATTTGATTTTTGAATGTTGAACTAGAATTGGATTTCCAAGATACAAACTACTTGGTTGCTGGTTGTCAGTTGTACCCTTTAGTCATTAAGGAGAATTTACAAAACAAATGAAACCCAATTCAGCTGCTTAACCTAGGAATGGGTCCCTGGCTGAAGACTGCTCTCTGCCATTTTAGAAGCAAGAAGAAAGTCACGCTCACCTTTTGTGTTGGAGGTGAGCTGAAACTCCAGAAAGGAGTTACCTTCCTTTTATCAGTATGGAAGCAGGACAGCTTGCCTTCACCGTCGGAAGCAAGCAACACTCCATAAAAGAAGTTGTACAGCAAAACAAACTTTAGATGTCAACCAAATTTGGGGATGTTAGGGATTCTCTTGAGGGAGGGGACCCCCAGGTCTCAGCAAATTGTCTCATTGGTTTGAGCCGTAAGGATGTTGGTATCAAGCACTGACAGGAAATTTGTCAAAGATCAGGGCCTCCACTCAGAATCCCTGTGGTTACTAATTGTGAACCCAAAATATCTGAGACCGGCCGGGCGCTGCGGCTCGCTTTTCCGTAATCCCAGCACTTTGGGAGGCCGAGATCGGCGGGATCACCAGGTCAGGAGACTGCATCATCCTGGTCATCACGGGTGAAACCCTCCGCCCCTACTAAAAATACAAAAACTAGCCGGGCGAGGTGGCGGCTCTGTAGTCCCAGCTACTGGGAGGCTGAGGCAGGAGAACAAGAACCCGGGAGGCTGAGTTGCAGTGAGCTGGAGATCTGGCCACTGCACTAGCCTCACAGAGCAAGACCCCCGTCTCAAAAAAAAAAATCTGAGACCGGCCCCAGTTTAAAAAAAGTTTATTTTGCCAAGGTTAAAGCCATGCCTGTCACACAGCCTCTGTAACTTAATGATATAAAATCATGTACTGGGCACAGCCATTTGTATTTGAGGAGGCATCCTGCATCAGTCAATACATGTAAGATTTACATTGGTTTGATCTGAGTGGGTAAGACAACTTAAGTGAGGGCTTCCAGGTCATAGGGAGATTTAAACATATTCTTTTTAATTAATTTTATTTATTTTTGATATGGGGTCTCACTGTGTCACCCAGGCTGGAGTGCAGTGGTGTGGTCTTGGCTCACTGCAACCTCTGCCCACTGAGCTCAAGTGATCCTACCTCTTCAGTGTCCCAAGTAGCTAGGACCACAGACGCCTGCCATCATGCCTGGCTAAGTTTTTTGTATTTTTTTTTTCAGTGGAGGCTGGGTTTCACCATGTTGCCCAGACTGGTCTGGAACTCCTGAGCTCAAGGGATCCACCCTCCTCGGCATCCTAAAGTGCTGGCATTACAGGCGTGAGCAACCACACTTGCCAGATTGAAACATATTATGATTGGTAGTTGGTTAGAAGAGTTATCAGCAGTAGAAAGGAGTGGCTGAGTCAAGATGAAGGGTTGTGGAGACCAAGGTTTTATTGTGCAGAAGAAGCCTCCAGGTAGCAGGCTTCAGAGGAAATAGATTGTAAATATTTCTTCTCAGACTTAATGTTTGTGTTAATGTTAATGCTGGAGGTATATAATGAGGCATGTCTAATCCCCTCTTCCACAATGCCTGAACTAGATGTTCTGATTAACTCTGAAGTGTTCTTGGCCAAGAGGAGGAGTTCATTCAGATGGTGGGGCGGGAGGATGGGTCTTAGAATTTCATATTTGGTTTACATTTGCCAAGTTTTTCACCAAAACTAAAAGTTGCTAAGAGTTAGCATTGTTCCATGTAATTGAGGCTACTTAAGAAACAGTTTTACATCCAAGGTGTTTTGGCAAAAGATAATATGGCAAATTTGGTGGGGGCAGGTTTGTTTAGAGGGTTACAGAATTGTTTTAAGCCAAAGGTTTGAGCGAGTTGTGAAAGGTTTGTAAAACATTTAATATTGTAAAAGAAATTCTGTGTGTGTGCATATTGGCTAATGTTAAAAAAAGTATTCATATTTTTCATAAATTGAACATTAAAATAGAAAAGCACAACATGGGGAAAAAAAACAACTACTTAGTCAAGATGTGTTATCCATTTTATATCTTACCTCGATTCAGTTTGCCAATACTTTGTAGAAACTTGCGTTTCTGTGTTTATGAAGGATATTGGCTTATAGTTTTTAAGTCTTTGCGTGGTCTTGATATCAGGGTAATGCTGAATTATGAATGTTCTCTCCTGTGTGTTGGAAAGTTTATGTAACGTAGGTATTATTTCTTTCTTAAATGGTTGGTAGAGAATTCATTTCCACGAGTGAAATCATTTAAGATCAGGCTTTTCTTGGTGGGAATATTTTAAACCACAAACTAAATTTTAACTGTGTGCAGGACTATTTCAGTTTGAATGAGCTTTGGCGGATTGTGTCATATCTAGCCAACTGTCAAAGAATGTGTCCATTTCTCCTAGCTGTTAAATTTATGGGCCTAGAGTTGCTTGTAATACTCCTTTATCATTCTTTCTGTGTGTAAAGGTATGCAGTGATATCCACACTTTAGTTCCTTATATTTTTGACTTCTCCCTTTTTATACACAGTCACTCTTTGCAGGGTTTTATCCATTTTATGGAGTTTTTGAGCACCAGCTTCGGTTTTATTGATTTTTTTTTTTTTTTTGCTACTTTCTGTTTTCTGTTTCATTAATTTTTGCTCTATTTTCCTTCCTTTTGCTTACTCTGGGTTTAATTTATTCTTTTTCTAGTGTCTCAAAACAGAAATGTAGATTATTGATGTGAAACATTTCTATTCCAAATAAGCATGTAATGCTATGAATTTTCCTCCAAGTATTGCTTTAACTGCAGCCTTCAGATTTTAATATTGTGCTTTCATTTCCAGTCAATTCAAAATATTTTATAATTTCTTTTGTTACTACTTACTTCCCCCGTGGCTTATTTTAGAAACATGTAGTTTAATTTCAGACTATTCGAGGGTTTGCCAGGTGTCTTTCTGTTGCTGATTTCTGGCTCGGGCGTGAATAGCACCAGTGTCTACAGCTTCCAGGGTTTTTGTGCTCTGGTGCACGTTCACACAGTCAGCCTCTAGCAATGTGTAAACGTGTTAGCTGCATTTTTAGCTGACACTCCTGTATAATAGCCTCATCTTCTTCCCTTCTCTGCCATGGGTGAGCCGGTATTCCCATTCTGTCTGTCCTCGGAAGTGCTTGTCTTTCCTACAGTTTTGAACTAGTTGATGATCCACTCTGTGATGGGTTCAAGAAAAGTCGTGAATTACTGTAATTATTCTTTTGCTGCATTTTATTACAGTAATGTAGTGCAACAAAAGAATAGTTACAATAATTCACAACTTGTAAATTTTTCTTCTGTTGGTGGTAATGTAGGAGACATACTCTGTCTAGACATCTTTCTTCAGACTAAGGTGAAGCCAGAGTCTTACTACCATGTATTTTGAGCTATAATTTAGGTAGCATGTTAGAGTTCTAGCCATAGAGGCAGAATGAGACAGGTTGATGGCTTTACATATTAAAATGTATTTTAAGGCTTTGTTGCAGGGCAGAACCGCAATTTCAGTCTCTTGAACGTGGGAGTAGCCCTATTGTTTTGTGGTAATAACATTTCACTTTACTAACTATAGTGACATTCTCAGTTCGCAGAAAGTAACAGGAGTGAGTTCCTGCACATACACTCACCCCGCCTTCTTTTCTATTTAAGTTGCCCGGACATTTTGTTTCTTGTGTGGATGGAAGGCAGATTTCAGAAGGTTGAGGCCTGGGCTTATTCTTTGGGTTAAAACAAGTCACTGCTTAGTAGTACAGTAGTATATATGAAAAGCTCAGCTTCAGCGCAACTTATATCTGATTTTTGATCATGGAACAGCCTGTAATTAGGTACTTCATGCCAGCCTAGTGATTGTTAAATGAACAGAATCTAGGAAACCATCTGTTGTACAAGGCTGTGGCTCTAATGGACAAAGGATATGTGACCGTAGACATTCAATATGGAAGACATCTTTTTAATTACTTTCCATTGCTAACTTAAAGCTTAAACTTTTAAAGGAAAAACTAGTTTATGGAAATGATTCTAAGATACTTATTTAAGGAAGTTGAGCTGTATAATTTTTTTTCTTGTTATGAATTTAACTTTGTTTATTTTCTGTTTCAGAAAATTCTTCCAGGAGGAAATACATCGTTTGATGTAGTTTTTCTTGCAAGAGTAGTAGGAAATGTAGAAAATACTTTATTTATTAATACATCTAATCATGGGGTATTTACTTACCAGGTAAGAACCAGAATTAAAACTTATTTTATGCAATATGATCATTACCTCTGCCTTATATGCCAGCCTTTTAAGAACGCAGAAACTCAGAGGATAATAGAAAATGTAGGAGTTTAGAGTTAGAGCATTTTTATACTTACAGTGAATATCTCTATTCAAATCAGACCGAACAGGTGATTTTAAAGCGACAGCTAAAGTGTTAACGTAAGGTCGACAATAGTGAAAAGTATTTTCATACTGACTTACACATTCTTGTTTAATTTTTACTTTTACACACTTATGAAGCACGCTTGATAATAGTGTTAAGATTAAAACACTTAAAACAATTAAAATTCATGCCTACTTTAGTAAGTATTTTTTTGATAAACTTATTTTTACATAGAATTTTGGTTTAGGTCATTAAGGGAAGTTAATGTATATAGGAGTCATATAGTAAATCTTTTTGTATATCAGCTATTATTCTGTTTGTGAATCAAGACTTTTGTATGTCAAGACTATTAAGGCTGGGTATGGTAGTTCACACGTGTAATCCCAGCACTTTGGGAGGCCAAGGTGGGAGGATCACTTGAAGCCAGGAGTTCAAGACCAGTCTGGGCAACAAAGCAAGACCTCATCTCTACAAAAAACATTTTTAAAAATTAACTGGGCACAGTGATGAGCACTTGTAGCCTCAGCGACTCGGGAGGCTACAGTGGGAGGATCCCTTGAGCCCAAGAGTTTGAGGCCACAGTGAACTATGATTACACCACTGTGCTCCACCCTGGGTGACAGATCAAGACCACATCTCTAAAAGAAAAAAAAAAAAAGATTCTTAATAGTAATTGCTCATATTTGTCCAGCAGTGTACTACGCATGCCCTTCTGCCTATGTTATAGATACCGTTATTGTTGAAGTTGAAGTTTTAAAAGGTTTGCCCATGCTATTAGTAAGTTATTAAAGGGGACTCAAACTCATGTCTTTGTAACTATAAAGACCGTAATCTTTACCACTGTGCTGTGCTGTCTGGAACTCGAGTGTTAGCTCTGACACATTACAGGTCCTGTGCTTTTGTGTTTTTTTTGTTTTTTTTTTTAAAACATTTCCTCCCCAGTACCCATTAACTCTGACACATCATATAAAATAAGGGTCAGAGTCAGTGTTCCCTTTTAGTAGGGACCATGTCTTCTGTTTCTGTAAGGTGAGTAAATCTAACGATTGCTTAGTAGACATTCAGTACACTGTTGATGCTTGGTTCAGTAATTTCGAAGTGCTAGACAGATCATACCCATTTCACGTGTACTTGTTGAGTAAATGAAAAGACTGTCACAAAAATGAAAGTCATTGCCCCGTGACGGCGTCTCCCAGCAGACCTAGGTGATCACAGCCAATCTGGACTATTGAGGGTCATGATCAGGTTGTTCCCATGGTGACCCCGGTGGCCAGCTGTCTTCTTTCTTTACCTCTTCACATCTAATCTTTCATCAAGTCTTCCTCCTAGATATATCTACAGTCTGTTTACCTCCCTCCTCCTCACTACCACTGCTGTCTTCCAAGCCACTCTTGCTGGATTACACGTTAGCTGTCTGAATGCCCTCCACTCTCCCCCAACACCTACAACTGTCTGTTACTCACTCTGTAGCAGAGGGATTTTTAAAAAAAATCTTTTTATTGGTTTCCAGTCTGTCTCCAGTACTACGATGTAAGTTTCATGAGACCCAGCACATTATCTGTTTTTTTACTGTTGAATTGTTCACTATTGTATATGTGCCTAGCACCTCATAGACACTTAATAAATAGCAATATGTTAATAATATCATTTGAATTACTGGTTTACCCTGCTTAGTCAACCTAGGGCCATCCCATGTGGGAATGACCTGGGGCTGGACTTGGTATTTGAAAAGTTATCTGGGCGGTAGATCCATCTTCTGATGGCTGGGGTCAGGAAATCTTTGACTACCTATTTTCTTCTTTTGTCTGTTGCATGCCTTCTTGAAGGGCTGTTATTCGATTTCTAATATATTAAAGAAATCATTCTAAATTCACGTACATAGTAAATCAAATATGTAGCCAAATCATGTACAGAAACAACATTTGTGGGGTTTTTTTAAAATAAAGGGATTGTTAATATTTTTCCATATAAATCAAATTTGCCAGTCTCCCTAGATGAGTTATAACTAAAAATATTAATTTTAAAAACAACTAAAATTGCATTTTTTTCCTCCACTGAAACAGGTATTTGGTGTTGGAGTTCCAAATCCATATCGATTGAGGCCATTCCTTGGGGCCAGAGTCCCTGTAAATAGTAGTTTCTCACCTATAATAAACATCCACAACCCTCACAGTGAGCCTTTACAGGTGAGTTAATGATGCTGATTTTGAATAAGCTTCATTTTGGTGGGAATTAATGTCTTAGCGTGAAATCTCAGTTTGCTACAGTTTCCAAGACTATTTAAAATAATAGGGTTTTGTAGATGTATTGAAGAGGGTTGTTACTTTCAGTACAGCTTGCTGTAGTCTGAATTTTGGAATACAGTGGTCTGGATTTTGAATTTTTGGAATCATTTTTAAAATGACTGTGGCTTCTCTGGTGTTATAGTTTAGGCAGCTCTGCATTTAAAGAAGAGTTTTTAGCTACACAAGGCTGCTTTTTTTTTTCCCCTGCAATTCAACACCTTCTGGCCCAATATCCATGTTTTTTAAAACAGTTCAAGTTTATTTCTGGAAATAAATTTTTGGTGATGGCAGCCTAGAAATTAAAATCCAGGGAAAAAGAGGGAATCCTCCCTAACTCATTTTATGAGGCCAACATCATCCTGATACCAAAGCCAGGCAGAGATACAACAAAAAAAAGAGAATTTTAGACCAATATCCCTGATGAACATCGATGCAAAAATCCTCAATAAAATACTGGCAAACCGGATTCAGCAACACATCAAAAAGCTTATCCACCATGATCAAGTGGGCTTCATCCCTGGGATGCAAGGCTGGTTCAACATTCGCAAATCAATAAACATAATCCAGCATATAAACAGAACCAAAGACAAGAACCACATGGTTATCTCAATAGATGCAGAAAAGGCTTTTGACAAAATTCAACAGCCCTTCATGCTAAAAACGCTCAATAAATTCGGTATTGATGGAACGTACCTCAAAATAATAAGAGCTATTTATGACAAACCCACAGCCAATATCATACTGAATGGGCAAAAACTGGAAAAATTCCCTTTGAACACTGGCACAAGACAGGGATGCCCTCTCTCACCACTCCTATTCAACATAGTGTTGGAAGTTCTGGCTAGGGCAATTAGGCAAGAGAAAGAAATCAGGGGTATTCAGTTAGGAAAAGAAGAAGTCAAATTGTCCCTGTTTGCAGATGACATGATTGTATATTTAGAAAACCCCATTGTCTCAGCCCAAAATCTCCTTAAGCTGATAAGCAACTTCAGCAAAGTCTCAGGATACAAAATTAATGTGCAAAAATCACAAGCATTCTTATACACCAATAACAGACAAACACAGAGCCAAATCATGAATGAACTTCCATTCACAATTGCTTCAAAGAGAATCAAATACCTAGGAATCCAACTTACAAGGGATGTAAAGGACCTCTTCAAGGAGAACTACAAACCACTGCTCACTGAAATAAAAGAGGACACAAACAAATGGAAGAACATACCATGCTCATGGATAGGAAGAATCAATATCGTGAAAATGGCCATACTGCCCAAGGTAATTTATAGATTCAATGCCATCCCCATCAAGCTACCAATGAGTTTCTTCACAGAATTGGAAAAAACTGCTTTAAAGTTCATATGGAACCAAAAAAGAGCCTGCATTACCAAGACAATCCTAAGTCAAAAGAGCAAAGCTGGAGGCATCACGCTACCTGACTTCAAACTATACTACAAGGCTACAGTAACCAAAACAGCATGGTACTGGTACCAAAACAGAGATATAGACCAATGGAACAGAACAGAGTCCTCAGAAATAATACCACACATCTACAGCCATCTGATCTTTGACAAACCTGAGAGAAACAAGAAATGGGGACAGGATTCCCTATTTAATAAATGGTGCTGGGAAAATTGGCTAGCCATAAGTAGAAAGCTGAAACTGGATCCTTTCCTTACTCCTTATACGAAAATTAATTCAAGATGGATTAGAGACTTAAATGTTAGACCTAATACCATAAAAATCCTAGAGGAAAACCTAGGTAGTACCATTCAGGACATAGGCATGGGCAAAGACTTCATGTCTAAAACACCAAAAGCAACGGCAGCAAAAGCCAAAATTGACAAATGGGATCTAATTAAACTAAAGAGCTTCTGCACAGCAAAAGAAACTACCATCAGAGTGAACAGGCAACCTACAGAATGGGAGAAAATGTTTGCAATCTACTCATCTGACAAAGGGCTAATATCCAGAACCTACAAAGAACTCAAACAAATTTACAAGAAAAAAACAAACAACCCCATCAAAAAGTGGGCAAAGGATATGAATAGACATTTCTCAAAAGAAGACATTCATACAGCCAACAAACACATGAAAAAATGCTCATCATCACTGGCCATCAGAGAAATGCAAATCAAAACCACAATGAGATACCATCTCACACCAGTTAGAATGGCGATCATTAAAAAGTCAGGAAACAACAGGTGCTGGAGAGGATGTGGAGAAATAGGAACACTTTTACACTGTTGGTGGGATTGTAAACTAGTTCAACCATTATGGAAAACAGTATGGCGATTCCTCAAGGATCTAGAACTAGATGTACCATATGACCCAGCCATCCCATTACTGGGTATATACCCAAAGGATTATAAATTATGCTGCTCTAAATACACATGCACACGTATGTTTATTGCAGCACTATTCACAATAGCAAAGACTTGGAATCAACCCAAATGTCCATCAGTGACAGATTGGATTAAGAAAATGTGGCACATATACACCATGGAATACTATGCAGCCATCAAAAAGGATGAGTTTGTGTCCTTTGTAGGGACATGGATGCAGCTGGAATCCATCATTCTTAGCAAACTATCACAAGAACAGAAAACCAAACACCGCATGTTCTCACTCATAGGTGGGAACTGAACAATGAGATCACTTGGACTTGGGAAGGGGAACATCACACACCGGGGCCTATCATGGGGAGGGGGGAGGGGGGAGGGATTGCATTGGGAGTTATACCTGATGTAAATGACGAGTTGATGGGTGCAGCACACCAACAAGGCACAAGTATACATATGTAACAAACCTGCACGTTATGCACATGTACCCTACAACTTACAGTATAATAATAATAAATAAATTTAAAAAAAAAAAAAAAATCCAGGGAAAGGGTAATATAAAATTATGATTAAAAGCAAACTTGTTTTTTATTTAAAAAATGCAACTTCTTGTCTTACGTAATCTTCTAGTAGTAATTGTTTCAAGTGTGAGATTCCTCCTCACCAGCTCCTTGTGTCTTTCACAGTGGGAGTGGCCAGTGTCATCCCTTCAGAGAGTTTCTGAACTCTGTGCCTTACATCCTAGGGTCTTAAGTGTGTGACGTGTGCAGCCTCGGTGGCTTCTAGCTGTGTTGTCTGTGTTAAAAGTAGATGCGAATGCTTTCTAGAATAGTCCAGGATGCCAGAGTTCTTTCGGACCAACACTGAAGGACTTAAAGCAGCTTGAAAATGACAGGTGGAGGGAAAATACTGTATTTGGTGTTAAGTGTAGGGCTTTGGCAACTAAAATAGTTGTCCCAGACCACCCTGGTATAACTGTTGGTAAACAACGGAAGGGGAAATGAGGAAGAACCGGGGGAAATGTTCAGAGCCTGAATAGTGAAATGCTTAGAAATGATAAGTGAAAGCAGCAAGAAAGAAATCACTCCCCAACACTTGGCAACATCTGGGTGAAGATAGCTACTGATAAAAGTACTCTGCCCCAGTTTTAATTTTTGTAGCTGGATGTCTACATCACAGAAAAACCTGCTCTTATGTCCTGCTTTTCAGGTGGGAAGTATTCCCTCTTATCCTCACTATCCTTCTGTCGTTTACGTCCTTTTGATACTTTAGGTAATGGTGTAGCTTCCCTGTTCTGGCTGTTATTACAAAGCTATATAGAAACGTCCGAAATTCTTGCTGCTTTCCCAAGGCTGGGCACAGTGGCTCATGCCTGTAATCCCAGTACTTTGGGAGGCCGAGGCGGGCGGATCACGAGGTCAGGAGATTGAGACCATAGTGAAACCCTGTCTCTACTAAAAACACAAAACAATTAGCCGGGCTTGGTGGCGGGCGTGTGTAGTCCCAGGTACTTGGGAGGCTGAGGCAGGAGAATGGCGTGAACCCGAGAGGCGGAGCTTGCAGTGAGTCGAGATCACACCACTGCGCTCCAGCCTGGGTGACAGAGTGAGACTCCAAAAAAAAAAAAAGACAGGTTCAGGGTCTCCCTCTGTCATTCAAGCTGGAGTGCAGTGGCATGATCATGGTTTACTGGAGCCTTGAACTCCTGGCCTCAAGCATTCCTCCTGCCTTAGCTTCCCAAGTACTGAGATGACAGGCATGAGCCACTGTGCCTGACCTCTTACTCTGGTAGACCCGGCTGCATGAGTTGCCCGCTCTGCCGTAGAAGGGCTGTTACACCCCAAGGCTGCTGCCTCATTATGGTGGCCAGACCACAAGGATGGAGCTTGCAGGATTCAACAGATGTTGGTCAGTCTACAATTGCTGGAATCGCCTTGCAGTCTGTACCTTTTCTCCTCAGCCTTTGGAGTTATCAAGCTATCGCCCAGCACAGTGATCACTTTGAATTCAATTCATCTAGTCTTTTTCCAGTTAAAACATTTTAATTCAAGATTTACACAAGAGAGCAAATGGAACACCAAAGCTGCTCTCTTAAAATCAAATATAGATTGTTTACCTGGGAAGACGTTCTTAACCTCATAGTCCAGTGTTATTTTGTGTCACTAGTCTTGTCAATATTACAATAAGAAAATATTGTAAAATGAGAAAATGCATATGATTTGTTGATTATACAACATAAACACATGAGTATGTTCTCAGGAAAAAAATATTAACAATTCAAACATGAGTGAAGCAAAAACGTCCCTTTTAACTTCCTGCTTCCCGGTCCAGCTGTCCAGCAGAACTTTCCGTGATGATGGAATAGTTCTTTCCCTGCTCTGTCCAAAAGAGTAGCTGCTAGCTACGTGTGACTGTTGAGCTCTTTAATTCTGCTAGGGTGGCCAAAATGTTATTTCAACTAATTTAAATGTAAATAACCACATGTAGCTGATAGCTATTGCATAGACAGCACAGTTGCAGTCCAGGCCCTTCCTCATGGATACCACTTTTGCCACCTTGTATGTGTCATTCTAGACCTTTCTGTGTGCATGCAAGCATGCGGGCACAGAAACATTTATTTTGGGAATTTGTTTACACATAATATATTCTGTATATAATGCTTGGCTTCCTTTTTTTCCTAAACTATACTAAATTAGAACAAATGGCACTGGACTAAAAATAAAGAATGTGTCAGGTTCCTAGTTTTAATGTAATTATTTCTTTGACTTTGTAATTTAGACTTTTTCTGTCTCTATTTCTTTATTGATTTGCTCTGTTATCAGTAAGCGACTTTTTAATCTTCTGGGGGTTTTTTTTTGTTTTTTTTTTTTT